>NC_053026.1:254002087-254150619 GCF_003073215.2 Triticum urartu | reverse complement strand
TAGAAAAGACGAGATATAAGAATAGAGGGGGTCTAAAGAGAAAACACTACCCATATGCACATGAGGCAAAAGCACACAATTCACTTCAATCAGTGAAACAAAGTCATACAATCGATCTAACTATCGCAAAGTGCTCGGACTACTATATTTACACGGTGGACTACTACTACTGATGAGGTGGTCTACTAGAAATATTCTACGGTTGTAGACTCCATGATATCTGCTCCTGCTTCATCAACATAGTCATCATCGCTACTATCTGCTTCCGAGTCGGTGCCGTCGATGATGATGTAGTCTTCCGGGCTAATCTCCTTGGGTTCTTCGTCTTCATCTACTGGTGTCGGGCCTCCCATAAATATTCCAATCTTCTTGATCAGATCGTCATTCTTCTCCACCAATACTTCAATTTCTTCTTCATAATCTTCACGTGTAGCCTTGAGTTCTTCCTCCAGTTCCTTGATTCTAGTTTTAGCCTTCTTCAGATCTATCATGTCGGCGCACATCTGATTCTCCTGTCGTCGAATGTGCTGGTTTAACTCCTGGATAAAAGCTGCGATTGATCTATCCTTCCTGGTGCTAATCATCTCCCAGTGTTCATCTCGGCGCCCACAAATCTGGTAGATAGTATCCTTGAGATCCTTGTGGTAGACTTCTCCAATGCGTCCCGTGAAGCTTGGTACTCCTATGTTCAGGTATCTAGTGACTTCCTTCAAGTGGCTTCCAAAAGGTGTATCTTCATCTGGTTGTGTGAACTTGTTCCTTGCATCCGCCATCCTAAAGAGTAGAAAAGATGAGAAGTCAGAAGAGAAGAGAGTGAGTAGTGATCTAGGTCTTTAGCTTAGTGGTCGTGTCCTACAGTCAGCGTGTGCTCTGATTCCATCTCTGTAGCGACCAGACCTCAAACAGTCTGATCTCTGTGCTCCGGTGTCATCCCTGGATCAGTAATACTGACACCACACAGTACTCGAAGGATTTATAGCAGAGTAGCAATCACACACTTCTTACATCGAGTGTCTCAAAAGAGAACTTATTACAATAAATATGGCTTAAGGCCATCTAATAACGATAACAGCGGAAGGCTTGGAAGATAAGTGAGTCCATCAACTCCAACGGCATCACTGAGTATAGAACCACGACCTAAAAACTCCTTAATCGTCGTCTGAAAAGTCTGCAACATTAACGTTGCAGCCCGAAAACAGGTCAGCACATGGAATATGCTGGCAAGGTAACACCTAGAGAGTAATGGAATGCAACAGCTATACTATATGCATATTTGGCTGGTGGAAAGCTATATGGTTACAGTTTTTGCGTAAAGCCAATTTTTCCCTACTTCAAAGGAATAAATTTAATTACTATCATGGTGGTTGTTAAACATTGAGAATGGTTGACAGCATTCTCAATCCCAATTAAAGTAACATCATTAAACCCAACAAAATTAACTTTAGAGTAACATGTTGAGATTCACATGAAAATCCAAGTACCAGATACTCAAGATTGTCCATAACTGGGGACACGGCTAACCATGATTAGTTTATTACACTCTGCAGAGGTTTGCGCACTTTTCCCCACAAGACTCGATCGCCTCCGTTTGGTTTCTCGCACTACAGGGTGTTTGAGAAGACGGATGACCGAGACATAGTCTTTCAGAAGCGCTAGCACCTTACGATCGGGTAGACCGTACAAACTACATCCCCTACATCTGCTAGTCTACCACTGTAAGAGTTCGCACAACTTAGTCAACTATGCCAGAGCCCATAATGGCTTGTGGCTGCACACAGAAGTTTCTAGTATGAATAATCTCATGATCCCTTTGAGCCTGGGTGGCGGTCCAAAAGAAAAACAGGCAAGTCCTAGAAACGCCAGGTGCCTCAATCCACCCAGATGTGTGTTTAAGTTGCCACCTTAGATAAACCATTAATTATCAATCTCACATCTGTCATGGATTTCACTCACCCAATCCACGTCTACTAGCATAGCATGGCATAATAAGCAAACGTAGAAGTAACTCCCAAAGGTTTGATAATAAACAGGTAATAGGTACTACCTCATCTACTTTCCATCCCACAGTTTAATTAGATCCTAATCATGCAATGTGTGAGAATTGATCTAATGCAATAAAACTGGGTTGTAGAAAAGGTATGATCAAAGTGTTACTTGCCTTGCTGATGATCCGCGAAACCTAGAGATTCAAAGTAACAGGCGGCGCACTCCGGGTATTCTATCGCAGACAAACAAACAAGCATACAATAAGTACTCATCTAATACACAGGTAAAACTCAAATAGAAGATCTAACCAGAAAGTTCAACTTAAGAACCCTGGTTGGCAAAAAGAATCAAATCGAACGAAGCAAAAGAAAACAAACGGCGAAAGAAACAACTTCGTTCTAGTAATCTGGATCTAAGTCAAATTTTATAGTAGCAAAAACTTGTTTAAGTTGATTGTTCGGAAAGAGGGTTTCGAGACGAAACTCCAGGCGCTTGAATCGCCTGATTCCGATAAACGAGCGAAAAGTTATACTAAAACGAAAATCGGATCAGAAATCGCGATCAGAAAATAACCGCGAAAAAATCCGACGAAAAAGAAAAACGACGAACAGAATTTTTTTTAAAAAAAATGGCACGGAAAACAAGGCGGCGGCGAACCTCGGGCGACGCGCTGCTCCGGCGGGGCGGCGGCGGCGGCGGCTAGGGTTAGGGCGGCGGTGGTGGGCTGGCTCGGCTCGGGCCTCGGGCGCGCTATATAAAGGCCCCGGCCAGGCGGTGTCCTGGCCGAGTACGGCCCAAAGTCGGTTCCGCGTTTTTTTTAATAATTCCGCTCGGAATAAAAATAAAAATAAATACTAAACGGACTCCAAAAATCACGAAATAAATTTTCCCGGGTTTCTAAAATCAAGCCCGATAAAGTGAACATTTATCTAGGCCCAAACTACAACTTTGAAAAACGCGCATTTTTCCTAAATTCAAATAAAAATACCAAAAACTCCGAAATAAATCTTATTTGATTTTTTATTAAATCCTCAATATTTCTATATTTTGGGAAAGTCATTTTATTCCCTCTCTCATATTTTTGTAATAGAAATAATTGATGATAAAATAAATAAAATCAAATGATCCTGTTTACATAATTTGAGAAAACTCAAATATGTAAATAACGAAATCCCCAACTCTCTCTGTGGGTCCTTGAGTTGCTTAGGATTTTCTAGGATCAAACCCAAAAACAAAATAAAATATGATATGCATGATGACCTAATGTATAACATTCCAAATTGAAAATTTGGGATGTTACAAACCTACCCCCCTTAAGATGAATCTCGCCCTGGAGATTCGGGTTGGCTAGAAAATAGGTGAGGGTGGTCCTTGAGCAAATCTTCCTCTCGCTCCCAGGTGGCTTCATCCTCCGTGTGGTGGCTCCACTGAACTTTGCAAAACTTGATAACCTTGCTGCGAGTAACTCGGCTGGCATACTCGAGAATCTTGACTGGTTTCTCCTCATAGGTCAAATTGTTATCCAACTGAATTTCTTCTAATGGCACTGTGTCTCTCAAAGGTATGTCAGCCATCTCCGCGTGACACTTTTTCAACTGAGAAACGTGGAACACATCATGAACTCCTGTCAATCCTTCTGGCAATTCCAACTTGTAGGCCACTTCTCCCATACGCTCCAAAACTCGATATGGTCCTACAAATCGTGGCGCTAACTTCCCCTTAACTCCAAAGCGCTTAATCCCTCGAAGTGGGGATACTCGAAGATAAGCTCTATCTCCGACTTCGTAAACTGTCTCCTTGCGTTTAGAATCTGCGTAGCTCTTCTGTCTGGACTGGGCTACCTTGAGCCTATCGCGAATCAACTTCACCTTCTGTTCAGACTCCTTAATCAAATCTGGTCCAAACAACTGGCGGTCTCCAACTTCGTCCCATGACAACGGTGTCCTGCACCTCCTTCCATACAAAGCTTCGAAAGGGGCCATCTTCAAACTGGTCTGATAGCTATTATTGTAAGAGAACTCTGCATATGGCAAATTATCGTCCCAACTAGATCCATAATCTAGCGCACAAGCTCTCGGCATATCCTCCAAAATCTGATTGACTCTCTCGGTCTGTCCATCTGTCTGCGGATGATAAGCTGTACTGAATTCTAGCCTAGTACCTAAAGTCTCATGCAACTGCTTCCAGAACTTTGAGGTAAACTGGGTTCCTCTATCTGATACAATACTCCTCGGAACTCCATGCAAACATACGATCCTGGTCATGTATATCTTTGCCAACTTAGCACTGGTGTAAGTGGTCTTTACTGGGATGAAATGAGCTACCTTTGTCAATCGATCAACTACGACCCAAATCGAGTCATAGCCTGAACGAGTCCTTAGTAATCCCGTGATAAAATCCATGCCTAGCTTATCCCACTTCCATTCGGGTATCGGCAATGGCTGCAACAATCCTGCTGGCTTCTGATGCTCTGCCTTTACTCTCTGACATACGTCACAAACTGCTACATACTCCGCAATATCCTTCTTCATTCCGGTCCACCAAAAAATATCCTTCAAATCCAAATACATCTTGGTATTTCCTGGGTGAATCGAATACGGTGAATCATGTGCCTCTTGCAGAATCAACTTCCTGATCTCCAGGTCATTGGGTACATAAACACGGTCTTCAAACCATAGGGTGTCGTGCTCATCCTCACGAAATCCCTTAGCTTTTCCTTGGCTCATTTTCTCTTTTATAGAAGCAATCTCCTTGTTAGTTTTCTGAGCTTCTCTGATTCTATCCATCAAAGTTGACTGAATCTCTAGTGCTGCTACATAGCCTCTTGGAACTATTTCCACACATAGTTCACGAAGATTTTCTGCCAACTCCTTGGGTATTTCTCCCGTCATTAACGTATTGACATGGCTCTTGCGGCTTAATGCGTCAGCTACTACATTAGCCTTCCCGGGATGATAATGCAATTTCATATCATAATCTTTTATAAGCTCCAACCATCTCCTTTGTCTGAGGTTCAACTCCTTCTGCGTGAAAATGTACTTCAAACTCTTGTGATCCGTGTACACCTCACAATGATTTCCAATGAGGAAATGTCTCCATGTCTTCAATGCATGCACTACGGCTGCTAACTCCAAATCATGCGTAGCGTAATTCAATTCATGAGGCTTCAGTTGTCTTGAAGCATATGAAACAACTCTCCCTTCCTGCATAAGCACTGCTCCAAGTCCTCGACGTGAAGCGTCGCAATACACCTCATAATCCTTGGTTTGATCTGGCAAAATCAACACTGGTGAGGTAACCAAGCGTTTCTTCAACTCCTGGAAACTAGCCTCACACTCCTCAGTCCCTTTGAAGTTAGTATCCTTCTTCAGCAACTCCGTCATAGGCTTCGCAATCTTTGAAAAATTTCAATAAATCTCCAGTAGTATCCTGCGATTCCAAGAAAACTCCGGATCTCTCCAACCGTTGTTGGTGCTTCCCACTTGGTAACGGTTTCAACTTTAGCGGGATCTACTGCTATACCTTCTCCAGATATAACGTGTCCGAGGAATCCTACTTCCTTCAACCAAAACTCACATTTGCTGAACTTGGCATATAACTGATGTTCTCTGAGCTTTCCAAGTACCAAACGCAAATGCTCCTTATGCTCCTCTTCATTCTTCGAATAAACCAGGATATCATCAATGAAAACCATGACAAACTTATCCAAAAACTCCATAAACACTTTGTTCATCATGTTCATAAAATAGGCAGGTGCGTTAGTCAGTCCAAATGACATAACGGTATACTCATATAGTCCATATCTTGTGGTGAAAGCTGTCTTCGGGATATCCTGTTCTCGAATCTTCAACTGGTGGTATCCTGATCGCAAATGGATCTCGGAAAACACTTTAGCTCCTTGCAACCGATCAAACAGATCGTTGATCATTGGTAGTGGGTACTTGTTCTTGATCGTTACTTCATTCAATCCTCGATAATCAACAACCATTCTTAACGATCCATCCTTCTTCTCCACTAGAAGTACTGGCGATCCCCAAGGCGAAGAACTTGGGCGAATATATCCTTTATCCAGTAACTCCTTAATCTGCTTCTTAATTTCCACCAAATCCTTTGCTGGCATCCTATATGGTCTCTTTGATATTGGCCCAGTGCCTGGCAATAGCTCAATCAAAAACTCAATGTCTCTATCCGGTGGCATGCCTGGCAACTCCTCGGGAAATACGTCAGGAAAATCCTTTACCACTGGTACTTCCTCCTGCACAACTCCTGTTAGGCAATTTACTTGTGTCCTCTTTGGTACATGCCGGGATACATACTTGATCCTTCTCCCTTCTGGTGTGGTAAGCAAAATTGACTTACTAGCACACTCAATATTCCCTTCATACTTTGATAACCAATCCATGCCTAATATCACATCCAATCCTTGAGATTCCAATACTATTAGGTTTGAGGGAAAAAACATAGTTACCAATCCTTAATGGTAACCGATCACACCATAGACTAGCCACATATTCTGCTCCTGGCGAGGTTACTAACATGGGTGACCTAAGGGCTTGGGTTGGTAGGTTATACTTATCCACAAATCCCCTTGAGATGTATGAATGCGATGCACCAGTATCAAAAAGAACGAGTGCAGTAAATGACTTAACCAAAAACTTACCTATTACTGCATCGGGCTGAACTTCAACCTCCTCCAGGCTAACGTGGTTCATCTGTCCCCTGTTGAAAGGGTTCGGCTTCTTCCCAGAACTTCCATTGCCATTTTGGCCTTCAGGACATTCATTGGCATAATGTCCTGGCTTCGAACACTTATAGCAAGTGATGTGGCTCAAGTCCTTCTTGGCTGGGGTGGATGGGGTGTTGCGGTTCTGTCCGTTGCTTCCTCCATTCCCATTACCATTCTTGGTGCCATTGTGATTGTGCGAGCTACCTACTCCATGGGTATGCTGAAAATGGCCTCCCGGTCTAGGGGTAAAACGTGGCTTCTGCTGAGCTCCTGAATTATACTTTCCTTGTCCATACTTCCTCTTGCAGTTCTCAATTTGCTGCTGCTTCCCTTCAATCATAAGAGCACGGTCTACCAACTCCTGGTAGTTGTTGAAGGTGGCTACCATCAACTACATACTCAACTCATCATTCAGTCCTTCTAGGAATTTCTCCTGCTTAGCTGCATCTGTAGCAACGTCATCTGGGGCATAACGTGCTAGCTTACTAAACTCCTCCACATACTGGCCAACTGTCCGTCCTCCTTGGCGCAAGTTATGAAACTCACGCTTCTTCATGGCCATTGCTCCTGCTGAAACATGGGCAGTACGGAAAGCCTGCTGAAACTGGTCCCATGTGACAGTGTCGACTGGGAAGGTGGCTGTGAAATTCTCCCACCAGGATGTTGCGGGTCCTTCTAACTGATGTGCGGCAAACTTAACCTTCTCCGCATCTGTGCATCCTGCTGTGGTCAACTCCCTAGCTATCTTGCGGAGCCAATCATCTGCTACTATCGGCTCGGTGCTACTGGAAAACACCGGCGGATTTAGCCTAAGAAAACGGGCTAAGTGGTCAACAGGTGGTGGTGGTGGTGGTGGTGGGGTGTTGTTGTTGTTCCCCTGATTCTGATTCTGAACTAGCAACTGCATCAAGGTGTTCTGCTGTTGGATCAACTGGGTGAGCTCCGGCGGAAAGGCAAATCCGGGGTCACGTCTCGGAGGCATCTGAGGGTTTTAGAAAAGACGAGATATAAGAATAGAGGGGGTCTAAAGAGAAAACACTACCCATATGCACATGAGGCAAAAGCACACAATTCACTTCAGTCAGTCAAACAAAGGCATACAATCGATCTAACTATCGCAAAGTGCTCGGACTACTATATTTACATGGTGGACTACTACTACTGATGAGGTGGTCTACTAGAAATATTCTACGGTTGTAGACTCCATGATATCTGCTCCTGCTTCATCAACATAGTCATCATCGCTACTATCTGCTTCCGAGTCGGTGCCGTCGAAAAAAATGGCACGGAAAACAGGGCGGCAGCGAACCTCGGGCGGCGCGCTGCTCCGGCGGCAACGGCGGGGCGGCAGCGGCGGCTATGGTTCAGGCGGCGGTGGTGGGCTGGCTCGGCTCGGGCCTCGGGCCCGAAGTCGGTTCCGCGTTTTTTTTAATAATTTCGCTCGGAATAAAAATAAAAAGAAATACTAAATGGACTCCAAAAATCACGAAATAAATTTTTCCGGATTTCTAAAATTAAGCCCGATAAAGTGAACATTTATCTGGGCCCAAACTACAACTGTGAAAAACGCGCATTTTTCCTAAATTCAAATAAAAATACCAAAAACTCCGAAATAAATCTTATTTGATTTTTTATTAAATCCTCAATATTTCTATATTTTGGGAAATTCATTTTATTCCCTCTCTCATATTTTTGTAATAGAAATAATTGATGATAAAATAAATAAAATCAAATGATCCTGTTTACATAATTTGAGAAAACTCAAATATGTAAATAACGAAATCCCCAACTCTCTCCGTGGGTCCTTGAGTTGCTTAGGATTTTCTAGGATCAAACCCAAAAACAAAATAAAATATGATATGCATGATGACCTAATGTATAACATTCCAAATTGAAAATTTGGGATGTTACAGGTCGTCCACGCCGGCTCGTCGCAAGGCAATCTTCATCTCCTTGAAGTACTTGTCGAAGGACTTGGATCCTTGGATAGTGTTCTCCAATTGGCGTTGAAGTTGTTCCGTGTAGGTTGGAGGCACAAACTCTCGCTGCAAAGCTCTCTTCGTCTTGGGCCAACTCATGTCGTAGCTCTCCGAAGGTGTGTGAAGCCACCATGTGGATGCGTAGTCGTGGAAGTTCCTTGTGGCGCACTTCACTTGATCCTCGGGAGGGACTTGATGTAGCTTGAGGTAGTCGTCCATCAAACGCTCCCACTCGAGATACTCCTCGGGTTCTTGAGTCCCATAGAAAGGAATCGCGTGGTCAATTTCGAGGTCGTAGTAGCTCGTGGAAGTAGCTTGGGGAGATTCTCTTGAGCGTAGTCTTGAGGTGCTTGTTGGCGAAGATGCCATATATCCGAAGGCGAAGATGCCTTGAAGTCGCTAGGCGAAGATGCCAAAGTAGTTGGTGTAGCCGTAGCTCCGTCTTGGTGGTGCTTGTCTCGCGGTCTTCTCTTGTGGTCATGAAGTTTGGACTTGGCGTGAAGTAGGGCTTGTTGCGACTTGTAGGTAGGCGCATCTCGAGCATCTTCATGATGATGTTGTCGCTGTCGTGCTTGAGCTCGATGTAGATGTCGTTCATCGTCGTCTTGCACATGTTGCTTGGAGGTGACTTGCCCTTCATGACGAGGTGGATCACAAACGTGATGGTGGTCTCCATGGAGATGTGGACGAGGACGACTTGCGCTTGCATCATTTTTGCGCTTCGAAGACTTCTGACTTGAATGTCGCCGCCTTGAGGATGATGAAGGGGAAGAACGGTTGATCAACAAGGTCCGAATCTCCTCCATCCTTGCATCTTGCTCCTCCTTTTGTGCGGAAAGCTTGTTGTTGATGTAGTTGTACACGCCGTCGTTGTTGTGGAAGACCGGAGATGAAATGCCTTGCCTATCCATCACAAGATTCGAGCCAATATGAGTGGAGAAAGAGAAGAACGAATACCAAATGTACCTTGACCGAAGTTGAAAGTGGATCAATGATCACTCCAATGTGGACAAGGAAATAGCACAATTGGTACCAATTCTTGTCGGTTTCTCACACCTACACAAGTAAGGCTTATGGTGGAGCTCGGTGAGGATAGTGGCACAAAAAATTGATGTAAAATGTTAGCAAGAGTCAATAATGTTGAAAGAGATTCACAAATTCGCAAGTGTAACAAGTAGACCAATAGCAATATGTGGCACACGGAAACACACACACGGATAGATAAATGGGGTCGTGCAACCAAGGATGAGCACAAAATGTGGAATCCACGAAAAACGCTCGTGTTGCACAACTCAAGAGAGACGCTAGCACGATTGCTCAATAGGCGGATACGACACTTGTGCACAACCTATAAGATGCAGAATGGATAACTTTCTATCCCAAGTATGCTATGTATGTATGGTTCCCGGTGTTATGATCCAAGATGATCTTATATGACAATGTGGTATGATGCTATGGCACTTGCTTACAAGCTCTTTGTTCACTCTTTTTCTTTGCTTAAAATATTTATTCTCTTTTTTTTGTATGGCCACTTTTGCACAATGCACAAACCAAGATAGCTATTGTGTATATGCGGGAACAAACTTGAGGAACACGAGATGATATGATAACAAGATAATACCTATGGTATGGTATGTATGCAATGGGAGGTGTAGCTCGATGATCACTAATGTGCACAAGTAATGTTGCCGGCAATACTCAAATGGCTAGTCTCGATAGGCAAGTGACGCAAAATGGGCTAGGGGTTATCAATGCAATTGCAAGGGGAATGTACAATGGAGGGGTACCCCGATACCAAGATGATATGGAGGTTACTGTCCGCGGTGATGATGAGTAGCGGTGATCTTGATGGAGATATCAAGATGATGGAGACTCGTCCCTAAGTAGCCGAAACACCTTAGGAAACGGAAAAACCGCGAACTCAAAATCTCAAACGTCAAATGGTGGTAGCGGAATGCGGTGGTGTTGCACTAGGCAATGCGGAAGTGGAGGTTATGGTGGTGGACTATACACGGTGTCGGAGTTGAAAGCACGGTCCCTAAGTAGCCGAAACACCTTAGGAGACACAACTCACAACACAAACAAAATTGGGTTAAGTTGAGGTGGCGGAAGTGTATAGTGGTCAAGCCTATGCGGAATTGGTGGTGGTGGTTGATGAAGAAGCAACCGTCCCTAAGTAGCCTAGACACCTTAGGAGACTCAAATCACTCCTCAAGCAACCACTAATGTGATGGGGAACAAAATTGGTTAGGTTGCGGAAGTCGGTGGTGGTGTAGCGGATGATGTGGTGGAAGCCCTAGGCAAAGATGCCAAAATTGTCAAAATTTGATGGAGTCAAAAGATGTTGGTTGTATTTTTGTGGGAAGGAGGATGTCAAGAGCTTCAAAACGAGCTAAAGAACGTCAAAATCAGAGTTCGGATGAATTAGTTATGGCCGAAACAAAATTTGAGCGAAGTTGATATCTACAGGTAGCGGACGTCCGGAAAAAAACGGTCGTCCGGCCGCCGGACATCCGGTCGGGTCAGAAATCCGCTGATTCTGCTCGGGTTAGGGGTTCCAGTCGTCCGGTAAGGTCGGACGTCCGGTGCTTCCTGGGTCTCCGGACGTCCGGTAAAGTGACGGTCGTCCGGTGGGTCTGGGTCAACGCGAGATGCAAGTTTTGGGACGCGATTTTGGGCGGAATTTGGGGATTTTGGGGTCAAAATTGATGAGATTTCGTGGATGGAAAGTGGGGAAAATTGGGGAAATGCTAGATCCACTCGAAACCAAGCAAATCCATAGATCAAAATCAACAAAACATCATCAAACCAACAAATCACAAAAAAAATTGGGGCTATTTTTGGTGGGGATTTTCGAATTTAGGACGAAATCAACAAATTTAGACTAGAAAACGGTGGGGGAGGCTCCGAAATCGTGATCAACGTGGCTCATGATACCAAGATGATGTAGGATGGAACCCTAGATGGCCGATCTTTCACGAAAGGAGCGGATCCCTACGAGGAACACGAAGAACACGAGGGGGAAAACGAGGGGAAACACAAGAGAAACACTCAACCAACAAGAAATAGATCACACATGTGCTAGATCCTCGAAACACAAAGAGAGATACAAGATCCAAAGTCAACAACGGACGATACACGGTAACCGGTTCTTCTCCGTGAGGAGGTCTTGATGGGGCCACCCAAGAGGGGGTCTTGAATCCAAGGGGATCTTCTCCGTAGAGGGGCCGCGGTCTCTCTCGTGGAGTAGATCCGTAATGGATGAGCGTAGCTCTATCTCTCAAATGAGCTATCACAACGCTAACCTTCAAATGGTGGAGGTGGAGGAGTATATATAGTCTAGGGCCACGAAGGGGTAAGTGAAGGGGTACATGGGCCTCAGCCCGCAACTGGACACAGCCAGGTACCGGACGTCCGCTGGGGACCGGTCGTCCGGTGGCTCGTGGGCTGCCGGACGTCCGGAAGGGGCTGGTCGTCCGCTCGTTCTGGCTCGGATGCTGGTGTAGCGGATTTCCGGTCTGGACCGGTCGTCCGGTCGCCGGTCGTCCGGTGGTGTCGGACGTCCGCTCGTTTGGCTCGGGTGCAGGGACACCGGTCATCCGTTCTGGACCGGTCGTCCGGTGGATCTTCAGGCGCCGGACGTCCGGACCCGACCGGTCGTCCGGTGGCTGGAGCTTGTTCGACAACTCTTCTTCTTGCGTCTTCGTTTCCACGCTTCCCTCGCGGATGGTGTAGGTGTTCCTTAGCGCTTGCACTCCTCCACGTCGTCCACAGCGTTCCGACAATACCTATGCATGCACACGGGAGAAGTGTCAAGTAGTATACCATCCTCGAAGGGGTCAAGTGAGCACGTGTAAAGGATATGATTCACCTTTGTGTATGTGAAGTAGAGGTCGCACGTGACACTTGCCAAATGGACTCTTGACATGGTGATGTCCGTAGGATGCTCTGCATCACTTGCAAAGATATTAAATCATGCATATAAGAATTCAGAGAAGAATCAAATATTGTTCATAGATAAACTTGATCATAAACCCACAATTCAACGGATCTCGGCAAACACACCGCAAAAAGTATTACATTGAATTGATCTCCAAGAACATCGAGGAGAACTTTGTATTGAGATCCAAAGAGAGAGAAGAAGCCATCTAGCTAATAACTATGGACCCGAAGGTCTGTGGTAAACTACTCACACATCATTAGAGAGGCTATGGTGTTGATGTAGAAGCCCTCCGTGATCGAATCCCCCTCCGGCAGATCGTCGGAAAAGACCCCTAGATGGGATATCATGGGTACAGAAGGTTGTGGCGATGGAAAAGTGGTTTTGTGGCTCCCCTGGATGTTTTCAGGGTATAAGAGTATATATAGGCGAAAGAAGTAGGTCGGTGGAGCTACGAGGGGACCATGCGGGTGGGGGGGGCGCCGCCCTACCTCATGGCCGCCTGGTTCCTTCCTTGACCTCCACTCCAACTCTCCTGGATTGCGTTTGTTCCAAAAAATATCCTCGCGAAGGTTTCATTCTGTTTGGATTTCGTTTGATATTCCTTTTCTGAGAAACACTGAAATAGGCAAAAAACAACAATTTGCCTGGGCCTTCGGTTAATAGGTTAGTCCCAAAAATGATATATAAGTGCATATTAAAGCCCATTAAACATCCAAAATGGATAATATATTAGCATGGAACGATCAAAAATTATAGATATGTTGGAGATGTATCAATGTTCCTCATGCTCGAAGGTACTTTTCCTCACCCCACTAGGTTCAGGAAACTTCTTCACCGTGTTGTCGCCAACTCACTATTTTTCACTCCGTGCAAAATTCTGTCAAAATTTCAAAGAGGAAACCAGGCGGATTGAGACAGGACTGGACCCCGTCAACTCCCCTATCAAGGATGATGTTGCCATGAACGTGCTGTGACTGGAATCCCGCCTTGCTAGTGTCTTGGATTATCTCGCCCGACTGAAAGTGGAATTGTCGCGGATCGACAAGGAGTTGTGGCCAGAGGATGTGTTTCAGAATGATCTTGAGTTGCTGATGACTCGACTCAATGACATCCCTGACCGAGTGCAAGCATGGAAGAAGTCATCTGCCCGCTGCGGTGCTGACATGGCTCTATCTCTTGTTCGTGTTCACTGCAAGGACGCCAAGGAGGAAAAGTTGAAAGCTCTTTAGGTGGAAAACAACAAGAAGCTTCAATTTCGATCTTTCATGGAGACCTTCATCGACGGAGCCACTCGCATCGTAGACGGTATTGACTTGGACACCTTTGTCGAGCCAGCAAGTCCTCCTCCCACCGAATGAAAGACTTGATAACCCGATTTTATTTGCCTCGGAATGCTGAGTGATTTTGTAATCGTTGAAACTCTTTTTGGGCCTGACGCCCGAGTACTTCCATTCGAGGTTCTGGATTTTTCCTTACTTGTTTGTTTTGCTCGAACGCAATTGCTTTATCTCCAATGTTTCTTGGATTTTTTGACTTAAGCGGATCTGGGATCGCAGCTCAGTCCCCGAGTGAGAGGATTGCTATTTACTCAGAGTAGATGTTGTACTTGTGGCGTAGCTCAGAGTGCACCTGGATGTTGTACTTGTGGCACAGCTCGGAGTGCGTCCAGACATTGTACTTGTGGCGCAGCTCAGGGTGCACCTTGTTCCTTCTGAGTGGAAGGTTTGCTCTCCACCCGGTGTGTTGTTGAAACTTAGGTGAGTACGAGGTCGCACCTAACCCTTCAAGTGAGAGGATTGCTCTTCCCTCGAAGGATGTTTTAACTTTGGCGAGTGCGGGGTCACAGCTAAGGCCTCTGAGTGGGAGGGTTGCTCTTCACTCGAAGAATGTTTTCACTTAGGCGAGTACCGGGTCGCAGCTAAGCCCCCTAGTGAGAGGATTCTCTTCGCTCGGAGAATGTTTTTAACTTAGGTGAGTACGGGGTCACATCTAAGCCCCCGAGTGAGAGGATTGCTCTTCACTCGGATAATGTTTTAACTTAGGTGAGTACGGAGTCGTAGCTAAGCCCCTGAGTGAGAGGATTGCTCTTCACTCAGAGAATGTTTTTAACTTAGGCGAGTACGGGGTCGCATCTAAGCCCCTGAGTGAGAGGATTGCTCTTCACTCGGAGTGTGTTTTAACTTAGGCGAATCAGGTTCGCGGCTAAGCCCCCGAGTGAGAGGATTGCTCTTTACTCGGAGTGTTTTTGAAACTTAGGTGAATCGGGTTCGCGGCTAAGTCCCCGAGTGAGAGGATTGCTCTTCACTCGGAGTGTTTTTTTAACTTAGGCGAATTAGGTTCGTGGCTAAGCCCCCGAGTGAGAGGATTGCTCTTCACTCGGGGTGTGTTTTAACTTAGGCGAATCAGGTTTGCGGCTAAGCCCCCGAGTGAGAGGGTTGCTCTTCACTTGGGGTGTGTTTTAACGTAGGCAAATCAGGTTCGCGGCTAAGCCCCCGAGTGAGAGGATTGCACTTCACTTAGAGTGTTTTTGAAACTTAGCCGAATCAGGTTCGTGGCTAAGCCCCCGAGTGAGAGGGTTGCTCTTCACTCGGAGTGTTATTGAAACTTAGGCGAATCAGGTTCGCAGCTAAGCCACCCACTAGGGGATTTGGACACATGTTTATGCGAAAAACAATCATTAGGATACTGCGAAAATCATGTCTTTGATAAACAATCAGAAAAAGTACTTTTATTACACCTCGACGATCCGAGTGTTTCAGGTATAAAAACGATGGAGCAGATCCGCGTTCCAAGAGCGCGGCTCGTCTTCTTTCTTGGCCACATTATAAAGGTGATACGCCCCGTTGTGGAGCACCTTGGTGATGATGAAGGGACTTTCCCACGCTGGAGCAAGCTTGTGAGGCCGTTTCTGGTGCACTCGGAGCACAAGATCTCCTTCCTGAAATGCTCGACCTCTGACATTTCGGGCGTGGAATCGATGCAAGTCTTGTTGATAGATGGTTGACCTGATTAGAGCCATCTCTTATTCTTCTTCCAACATATCAACGGCGTCCTGTCGAGCTTGCTCTGCCTCGGCTTCTGAGAAGAGTTCCACTCGTGGAGCATTATGCAGTAAATCGCTTGGAAGCACGGCTTCAGCCCCGTACACCATGAAGAAAGGGGTTCGACCAGTCAACCGATTAGGGGTCGTCCTCAATACCCATAGAACAGATGGCAACTCAGTTACCCAAGCTCCAGCTGCATGCTTGAGGTCGCGCATCAATCGGGGTTTCAGCCCTTGCAGGATCAAACTATTTGCCCTTTCAGCTTGTCCATTCGACTGCGGGTGCACAACGGATGCATAGTCGACCCGAGTGCCTTGGGAAGCACAGAAAGCTCTGAACTCATCGGAATCAAAGTTTGAGCCGTTATTCATGATGATGTTGTGAGGAACTCCATATCGGAATATTGACTCTCTGATGAAATTGATGGCTGTGCTTGGGTCGAGGTTCTTGATGGGTTTGGCTTCAATTCACTTAGTGAACTTGTCGACTGCTACGAGTAGATGGGTGAAGCCACTTCTGCCAGTTCTCAGGGGTCCAACCATGTCCAGTCCCCAAACAGCAAATGGCTAGACGAGCGGAATAGTCTTCAAGGCCTATGCGGGCGTACGGGACATGTTCGAGTAAAACTGGCACCCTTCGCATTTCTCGACTCTCTCCTTAGCCATTTCATTTGCTCACGGCCAGTAGAATCTAGCTCGGTATGCTTTCGCCACGATGGTCCGAGAGGACACGTGGTGACCACAGGTCCCCGAGTGGATCTCGTTTAAGATCAGTCGACCTTCTTCTGGAGAGATGCATCGCTGAGCTACTCCGATAACACTCTCTCTGAAAAGTTGTCCACTTACTACCATGAAGGCTTTGGATCTGCGGACTATCTAGCGGGCCTCATCCTCATCCTCTGGGAGCTCCTGCCTGAGCAGATATGCAATATATGGCACTGTCCAGTCGGGAGTGATTACTAGAACCTCCATGATCAAGTCAACTACTGCTGGTATTTCAACTTCAGTCAGATTGGTAGCACTTATTGGTTGCGGGGGCTCCTCTGTAAAGGGATCTTCTTGCACTGATGGGGTGTGGAGATGCTCCAAGAACACATTACTGGGAATAGACTTTCAAGTGGAACCTATTTTTGCCAGGTCATCAGCTGCTTGATTCTTGAGTCGAGGAACATGATGGAGCTCTAACCCTTCAAACTTCTTCTCCAACTTCCTTACTACATTACAGTACCCAGTCATGGCAGGGCTCTGGACATCCCATTTTTTCATCACTTGATTGACCACCAAGTCTGAGTCGTCGTATACCATCAGGCGACGGATGTCGAGTGAAATGGCCATATACAACCGGTAGAGAAGTGCTTCGTACTCAGCTTCATTGTTGGAGGAATCAAAGTGGATCTGGAGAACATAACTGAGCTTGTCGCGTCTTGGGGATACTAGAACCATACCAGCACCAGAACCATTTAGCATCTTGGATCCATTGAAAAACATGGTCTAGTGCTCCGAGTGAACTTGAGTCAGTTGTTGTTGCTCAATCCACTCGGCCGGGAAATCTGCAATTGCTTGAGATTTGATTGCCTTTATTGCTTCGAACTTGATATCCAGAGGGAGAAGTTCAATTGCCCACTTAGCCACTCGACCGGTTGCATCTCGATTGTTCAAAATTTCTGATAATGGAGCATTGCTGACGACTGAAACCGTCTAGTTTGCGAAGTAATGTGCAACTTTCTTTGTGGTCAGATAAATTCCGTAGACAAGCTTCTGGTAATGCGGATACCTTTGCTTGGACGGAGTCAAGACTTTAGAAATGTAGTACACTGGGCGTTGAACTTTGTAAGATTTTCCTTCTTCCTCTCGCTCGACCGTGAGCACTGTGCTGACAACTTGTCTAGTAGCTACGATATACAACAATAGAGGCTCTTTGCTGATTGGGGCATCAACCACTGGCTGGGTGGAAAGCAGGGCTTTGAGCTCTACAAACGCTGCTTCAACTTCAGGAGTCCACTCGAACGTATCAGAGTTTTTCATTAGTCGATAAAGAGGTAATGCCTTTTCACCGAGACGGGAAATGAATCGGCTCAATGCAGCCAAGCAACCAGTAAGCTTCTGGATATCATGCACATGCACAGGGTGCTTCATTCGGAGAATTGCTCCAATCTTTTTCGGGTTTGTGTCGCTCCCTCGTTCGGAAACGAGAAAACTAAGTAACTTTCCTCCTGGGACTCCGAATGTCCATTTAGAAGGATTGAGCTTGATATCATATCTTTTCTTAGGTTGGCAAATGTTTCAGCGAGGTCAGCCAGCAGGTCGGAACCTTTGCATGACTTGACCACGATATCATCCATGTAGGCTTCCACGTTCCAACTGATTTGAGTGAGCATGCACTTCTAAATCATGCGCATGAACGTGGCACCCGCATTCTTGAGACCAAAAGGCATGGTAACATAGCAAAAGCACACGAATGGGGGGATGAAGGCCGTTTTTATTTCATTGGGGCCATACACTTGGATCTGATGGTGCCCGGAATATGCATCCAAAAAGGACAAATGCTCACACCACACAGTCGAGTCGACAATCTGGTCGATACGGGGGAGCGGGATGTGATCTTTCGGGCAGGCTCGATTGATGTGCTTGAAGTCGGTACACATACGGAGTGAATCATCCTTCTTGGGGATCATGATGACATTAGTGAGCCACTCGGAGTGGTATATCTTGCGGATGAACTCAGCTGCTAGGAGTTGAGCCACTTCTTCGCCAATTACCTTCCTCTTCTCCACGGTGGACCGGGAGGTGTTCCTTACCAGGTTTTGCTTTCGGATCAACACGCAAATGTTGCTCGGCCAGTCCCCTGGGTACACCCGGCATGTCTGATGGTTTCCATGCAAAGATGCCCTAGTTCTCATGAAGGAACTAGATGAGCGCTTCTTCCTATTTGCTATCGAATGTCGTTGAGATGTGGGTCAGAGCAGCATTGGGGTCTTCTGGGTGAATATGGACAAGTTTTGTCTCTCCGTCCGACGGAAACATGGATTCCGAAGCAGGCTTCTTAGCTCGCAACAAATCACTCGGGTCTGCATTCTTCTTGCATTCTTCCATCTGCTCGTCAGCAATTTTTCAGCCTTTCTGGAGGCACTCTTCTGCTTTTTGCTGACACCATGTGACTGTGATCACGCCTTTGGGCCCTAGCATCTTCAACTTGAGATATACGTAACATGATCGAGCCATGAAATGTGCATATCCGGGCCTTCCCAAAATAGCATGGTAGGCACCATGAAAATCCACCACCTCAAACGTCAACTTCTCCTTGCGGTAATTCTTGGAATCACCGAAAACCACACCAAGAGCAATCTGTCCGGGTGACTTTGCCTTTTTTCTGGGGATGACATCGTGGAACTACATGTTGCTTTAACTGAGTTTGGACATCAGAATGCCCATCCCCTGGAGGGTCTCAGCGTACAGAATGTTCAAACCACTACTGATGACCCACAAGTATAGGGGATCAATTGTAGCTCTTTTCGATAAGTAAGAGTGTCAAACCCAACGATGAGCAGAAGGAAATGACAAGTGGTTTTCAGCAAGGTAATAACTGCAAGTGCTGAAATTGTAAGTAGCGGAGTAGTTTGATAGCAGGATAATTTGTAACGAGCAAGTAATGATAATAGTAGCAAAAGTGCAACAAGGTAGCCCAATCCTTTTCAGGCAAAGGACATGCCAAAACGGTTTCTTATGATAAGCAAAGCATTCTTGAGGGTACACGGGATATTCATCTAGTCACTTTCACCATGTTGGTTTGATTTGTATTCGGTACTTTGATAATTTGATATGTGGGTGGACCAGTGCTTAGGTGTTGTTCTTACTTGAACAAACCTCCTACTTATGATTAACCCTCTCGCAAGCATCCGCAATTACAAGAAAAGTATTAAGAATAAGTTCTAACCATAGCATTAAACTTTTGGATCCAATTGGTCACTTACGAAATAGCGCAAAAACTAGGGTTTTAGCTTTTCTCACTCTCGCAACCCATCATCTAATTGCTACTCCACAATGCATTCCCTTAGGCCCAAATATGGTGAAGTGTCATGTAGTCGACGTTCACATGACACCACTAAGGGAATCACAACATACATACCATCAAAATATCGAACACATATCAAGTTCCATGACTACTTGCAACATGATTTCTCCCATGACCTCAAGAACAAAAGTAACTACTCACAAATGACAATCATGCTCAAGATCAGAGGGGTATTAAATAGCATATTGGATCTCAACATATAATCTTCCACCAAATAAACCATATAGTAATCAACTACAAGATGTAATCAACACTACTAGTCACCCATAAGCACCAATCTATAGTTCCGGTAACAAGATTAAACACAAGAGATAAACTAGGGTTTGAGATGAGATGGTGTTGTTTAATATGTTGATGAAGATTGCCCTCCCCAAGATGGGAGAGTTTTTTGTGATGATGATGACGATGATTTCCCCCTCCGAGAGGGAAGTTCCCTCGGCGGAATCGCTCCGCCGGAGGGAAAAACTGCTCTTGCTCAAGTTTCGCCTCGAGATGGCGGCGCTCCGTCCCGAAAGTCCTTTCCTTATTTTTTTTCTAGGTCAAAATGACTTATATACCAGAAGATGGGCACCGGAGGTGGGCCTGGGTGAGCACAACCCACCAGGGCGCGCTTGGGCTCCCTGGCGCACCTAGGTGGGTTGTGCCCATCTGGTGGGCCTCCTCTGGTACTTATTTGCTCCAATATTCTTCATACGTTCCATAAAAATTCTCCGTGAAGTTTCAGCTTGTTTGGAGTTGTGCAGAATAGGTAGCTTGATGTAGCTTTTCTAGGTACAGATTTCCAGCTGCCGGAATTCTCCCTCTTTGTGTATACCTTGCATATTATGAGAGAAAAGGCATTAGAATTACTCCACAAAGAATTATTATGGATAGAAACATCATAAATAACTGTAGGAAAACATGATGCAAAATGGATGTATCAACTCTACCAAGCTTAGACCTTGCTTATCCTCAAGCGAAAACCGAAATCGAAAAACATGTCCACATGCTTAGAGAGAGAGGTGTCGATAAAACAAAATACGGACATAGAAGCATCATGTTCATTATTATAACAACAACAAAATTAAACATAAGACTTTTATCAAAGAACTTTTATCATAGACTTCTCATGAATAAGTGATAATTCATCACATTATTGAAATATAAAGCAAAAACTCTATTAGAAACCAACAAACTATGTTCTCAGTCAACTTTGCAACTACAATTCATCATCTTTTCATGAAGGGTCACGTGTCGGAGTCTTTAGGCAAGTCCACATACTCAACCATCATATAGTCTTCCATGATTGCTAACACTCACCGTGTACGCATGAGCAAAACATTTCAACCGGACACATAGAAAGATAGGGGCTTGTAGTTTTGCCTCCCAACGTATTCACCTCAAGGGTGATGCCAACAATAATATCTCATGCTATCTATATTCAGCTGGACATATATGCCTAGATCTTTCCTCACCACATGATGCTTGCGAAAGGAGAAAAATAAAAAGGAATAGAGGGAAAACTTTGACTCTTTGCATAAAAGTAAATACATAAAAGTAAAATATAGGCCGTTCACAGAGGGAAGCAGAGGTCGCCATGCGCTTATTTGTTTGTATGCTCAGCTCCTTAATGCAAAAGAACATCACATTGCATTGCCCCTTGTGATAGCGACCTTTATTATGCAATCTACCGCTTTTATTCTTCACCATCACAAGTTCACGCAACGCTCAATTTTCTCTTACACTAAATGATCTCACTTTTAGAAGCAAATTTTATTGCTTTTTTGCACCGATGAAAACTTACTTGAGGTATCTTTCTCAATCCCTGGGTAGGTATGGTGGACTCTTGAAAATAAGATTTGGGTTTAAGGGTTTTTGGATGCACAAGTAGTATCTCTACTTAGTGCGGAATTTTTGGCTAGCAAAGGTAGGGGGCAAGCACCACATGTTAAAGGATCTATGACAATATGACTTCTATGTGAATATATACAAACATGAACCATTAGGTTGTCTTCCTTGTCCAACGTCAACAATTTTGGCATATAATATTTTGATGAGGGCTCACAATCACAAAAGATTTCTAGGATAGTATATTTATATGTGAATCTTCTCTTCCCTTATTAATTCTTTCATGAGTTGCATCATTGACTAATGCTATGTTTGTCAATCTCTAATAAAATTTTCTACTTATACTTTTCCTTATGTTGTGTCATCACCTACCATAAGATTAGCATATGATCTTTTTCATTTATTCCCTTTCTTTCATTTATTTCCTTTATTTTTATTTATTTCCTTTCTTTTAATTGCAACATGAAAATAAAGAAAGCAAAAACTCAAACTAAACTTTATTATATATCTCGCACACAATTACAAGGATAGATCACTAAGCAAACTCTCAAAAAGAAAGGACCGAACTAAACTTTTATTCATGTAAAGCAAAAGATTGAACTAAAATAAGTAAAGGCAAAAGATAGTGGGGATGATACGATACCGGGGCACCTCCCCCAAGCTTGGCAGAAGCCAAGGGTAGCGCCCATACCCGATACTCAATTCTCTTTTGGTGATGAAGAAGAAGGTGGTGGTGATGAAGCGATCATGTCCTTAAGGATCAAGAGATTCTCCAATCGACGGATGACGCCCCGGAGGTGGATGATGTGCTCTTTTGATGCAGAATATTTTCACGGGTGAGATACTTATTTTGTACATGAATTGTTTCAATGATGCGAAAGGCTTCAATCTCAGTAGGAGTAAGATGAGCATAGTAAGGTTTAAGGATATCTTCTTCGTCCTCCTCGGCTGACAGTCCTTGCTCAAAGACCGGGGGTTGATCTACGGTAGCCTGCTTTCTCTCGTCTCCCTTGACGGCCTCTGCGGGCTCTTCTCTCTTCAGCTCGATCTTCATCAACCAAGCATCCTCTTCCACGTTGTTGGAGGAAGAATAAGACATGATGCCTGGCTCAACAGATCTGACCGAAAATAGCAAGAAAAGAGAACAGAAGATTTCTCCGTGATACGGTGGTTAACAGGTTCGGGGTTATATAAAGATTTTTATCTTGGGAAACAAGCAAGCTGTAGAAAAATGGAGTCCGGAAGGTATCCCAACCCACCTGGGTGCGCTTGGCTTGCCAGGCGCGCCCTGGTGTCTTGTGCCCACCATGGTATGCTTCCTGTAAGTTTTCTATTTTCCTATTTTTCTAAATATTCCAAAACTGACAAAAAATATTTTTGCGGATTTTTCAGAGTCCGTTTACTTACTGTATCACATACCTCCTTATTTTCATGATTCTGGAGTGTTCTAGAAGGACTCTTTTATATGTTCTTCCGGTGTCAAAGTTTGGATAATATTACTTTCAACATTAATGGGCGTACCTGAGATATAATGTTTTATTCATTGCCCATTAACAACCTTCGGGTTAGGTTTATTTTGATGGCTCTAGAATGATAAACCTCCTCGATGACATAGGGGCCTTCCCATTTTGGGAGGATTTTTCCTACAAAGAATCCAAAATGAGAGTTGTACAAAAGAACATATTCTCCTACTTTAAACTCACGCTTTTGGATTCTCTTATCATGCCATCTTTTGACTTTTTCTTTAAACAACTTGGCATTTTCATAAGCTTGGGTTCTCCATTCATCTAATGAGCTAATATCAAATAACCTCTTTTCACCAGCAAGTTTGAAAGCATAGTTGAGTTCTTTGATTGCCCAATATGCTTTATGTTCTAATTCAAGAGGCAAATGACAAGCTTTTCCATAAACCATTTTATAAGGAGACATACCCCATGGGATTTTTATATGATGTTCTATAAGCCCAAAGTGCATCATCTAATTTCTTAGACCAATTCTTTCGGGACCTATTGATAGTCTTTTCCAAGATTAATTTGATTTCTCTATTGCTAAGTTCAAGTTGACCACTAGACCGAGGATGATAAGGTGATGCAATTCCATAGTTACCATCATACTTGGCAAGCATTTTACGGAAAGCACCATGAATAAAGTGTGAACCACCATCAGTCATTAAATATCTAGGGACTCCAAACCTTGGGAAAATAACTTCCTTAAGCATTTTAATAGAGGTGTTGTGATCAACACTACTGGTTGGAATAGCTTCTACCCATTTAGTAACATAATCAACAACAACCAAAATATGTGTATACCCATTAGAGGAAGGAAAAGGTCCCATGTAATCAAATCCCCAAACATCAAATGGTTCAATAGCAAGTGAATAATTCATAGGCATTTCTTGACGCTTACCGATATTACCTATTCTTTGGCATTCATCACAGGATAAGATAAACTTACGGGCATCCTTGAAGAGAGTAGGCCAATAAAATCCAGATTGCAATACCTTGTGAGCAGTTCTATCTCCAGCATGATGCCCTCCATAAGCTTTGGAGTGACATTTCCATAGGATTTGTCCCTGTTCATGTTCAGGTACACAACGTCTAATAACACCATCTACTCATTCTTTATAAAGATGTGGTTCATCCCAAAAGTAGTGTCTTAAATCATAGAAGAATTTTTTCTTTTGTTGATATGTAAAACTAGGTGGTAAATATTTAGCAACAATGTAATTAGCATAGCCAGCATACCAAGGAGTGTTGTGAGCAACATTTATTGCAGCTAACTGCTCATCAGGAAAACTATCATCAATAGGTAGTGGGTCATCAGGCACATTTTCAAGCCTAGACAAGTTATCAGCTACGGGGTTCTCAGCTCCTTTTCTATCAGTGATATGTGAGTGAAATTCTTCTAGCAAGAGAACCCATCGAATAAGTCTAGGTTTAGCATCTTTCTTTTCCATAGGATATTTAATAGCAGCATGACCGGTGTGAACAATTACTTTTGAATCAACAATGTAAGGTCTAAATTTATCACAAGCAAACACCACTGCTAAGAATTCTTTTTCAGTAGTAGCATAGTTACGTTGAGCAATGTCTAGAGTTTTACTAGCATAATGAATAACATTCGGTTTCTTATCAACTCTTTGTCCTAGAACAACACCAACAGCATAATCACTAGAATCACACATAATTTCAAAAGGCAAGTTCCAATCAGGTGGTTGAACAATAGGTGCAGAAATTAAGTCTTTCTTGAGTGTTTCAAAGGCTTCTAAACAATCATCATCAAAAACAAAAGGAATGTCCTTCTGCAAAAGATTCATAACAGGCCTAGAAATTTTAGAAAAGTCTTTGATAAATCTCCTATAGAAACCAGCATGTCCTAGGAAACTACGAATACCTTTGATATCTTTAGGACATGGCATTTTCACAATTGCATCAACCTTAGCTTTGTCCACTTCAATACCTCTTTCAAAAATTTTAGACCCAAGACAATGCCTTCATTAACCATAAAGTGGCACTTTTCCCAATTCAAGACAAGATTTGTTTGTTCACATCTCTGCAAAACTCGATCAAGATTGCTTAAACAATCATCAAAAGACTTCCCAAAAACAGAGAAATCATCCATGAAAACCTCAGCAATCTTTTCACGAAAGTCAGAGAATATAGCAGTCATACATCTTTGAAAGGTAGCAGGTGCATTGCATAAACCTGAAAGGCATAGGCCTATAAGCATAAGTTCCAAAGGGACAAGTAAAAGTGGTATTTTCTTGATCAGGTTGGGAAACGGGTATTTGTGAAAAAATAGAATGTCCATCAAGGAAGCAAAAATGTGTGTGCTTAGATAAACTTTCTAGCATTTGATCAATAAAAGGCAGAGGGTAGTGATCTTTTCTAGTTGCTTTGTTTAATTTTCTAAAATCAATTACCATTCTGTAACCTATAACAATTCTTTGTGGAATAAGTTCATTCTTATCATTAGGAACAACAGTAATACCTCCCTTCTTAGGGACACAATGAATAGGACTTACCCATCAACTATCAGCTATAGGATAGATTATACCTGCTTCTAGAAGTTTTAAGATTTCCGTTCTTACCCCTTCCTTCATTTTAGGATTTAACCGACGTTGGTGATCAACAACGGGTTTAGCATCAGGTTCTGTATTAATTTTGTGCTGACATAGAGTGGGACTAATGCCCTTTAAATTGTCAAGAGTATATCCAATAACAGCTCGATGCTTCCTTAGAACTTTCAATAATCTTTCTTCTTCATGTTCTGAAAGGTTAGCACAAATAATAACATGATATATCTTGTTTTCATCAAGATAAGCATATTTTAAAGTGTCTGGCAATTGTTTTAATTCAAACACAAGATCACCTTTAGGTGGAGGAGGACCTCCTAGAGTTTCAATAGGCAAAATGTGTTTAAGCAGAGGACGTTGTTCAAAGAAAATCTAATCTATTTCATTTCTTTCATGCATATGTAAATCATTTTCATGGTCTAGCAAATATTGTTCTAGTGGATCAGTAGGAGGCACAGCAATAGAAGCAAGACCAATTAATTCATCTTTACTAGGCAATTCTTTTTCATGAAGTTTTCTACTAAACTTGGAAAAATTAAACTCATGAGACTCATCACCAAAACTAACACCGGCGGTTTGTTTCTCATAGTCTATTCTAGCATTAATGGTGTTCAAGAAAGGTCTACCTAAGATAATGGGACAGAAGTCATCTTGTGGGGAACCAAGAACAAGAAAATCGATAGGGTATTTTATTTTGCCACACAAGACTTCAACATCTCTAACAATCCCAATTGGTGATATATTGTCTCTATTAGCAAGTTTGATAGTAACATCTATGTCTTCTATCTTTGTGGGTGCTATGTCATTCATAGTTTCTTGATATAAGGAATAAGGAATAGCACTCACGCTAGCACCTATGTCACATAAACCATGATAATAGTGATCTCATATTTTAACTAAGACAATGGGCATGCCAACAACAGGTCTATGTTTATCCTTTTTATCAGGTTTGGCAATTGTAGCAGCTTCTTCATAGAAGTAAATAACATGCCCATCTACATTTTCTTCCAAGAGATCCTTAAACATAGAAATACTAGGCTCTACTTAAATTTGGTCATTAAGTTTAGGTGTTCTAATATATCTTTTGTTGACCATAGTTGAAACTTTAGCATGTTCCTTTATCCTAACAGGGAAAGTTGGTTTCTCAATATAAGCAATAGGAACAACTGGATCAGCATTATAAATTATAGTTTCTTCTTTAATTGATATCGGTTATTTAATTTCTTCTTTAATAGGTGGGTGATATTTAAACCACTTCTCTTTAGGAGATCAACATGAGTAGCAAATGATTCACAAAAGGAAGCTACTATCTCAGAGTCAAGTCCATATTTAGTGCTAAAATTTTGAAAAGCAACGGTATTCATAAAAGATTTAACACAATCATACTTAAGTTTAATACCTGAATCTTTACCTTCATCGAGTTCCCAATCTTCAGATTTGCGTTTAATTCTTTCCAAAAGATCCCACTGGAATTCAATAGTCTTCTTCATAAAAGAACCAGCACAAGAAGTATCAAGCATGGTTTGATCATTATGAGAAAGCCGAGCATAAAAATTCTGGATAATAATTTCTCTGGAGAGCTCATGATTGGGGCATGAATATGACATTGACTTCAGCCTCCCCCAAGCTAGGGCGATACTTTCTCCTTCACGAGGCCAAAAATTATATATATAATTCCGATCACAATGAACTAGATGCATAGGATAAATTTTTTGATGGAACTCCAATTTCAATCAATTCCAATTCCAGGATCCAATATCACCACATAGCTTATACCATGTCAATGCTTTTCCCTTCAAAGATAAAGGGAAAACCTTCTTCATAACTTCATCTCCGGGTAAACCTGCAAGCTTGAAAAATCCACAAATTTGTTCTACATATATCAAGTGCATATCAGGATGTTCGGTTCTGTCTCCTGCATAAGGATTAGCTAGCAGTTGTTCTATCATACCCAAAGGAATTTCTTATTCAATATTTTTAGTAGGTGCAGTAGGTTGAGGGGTAGCTAATTGTGGTTCCGGTCGAGGTAAAGATACCCCGAACAAACCCCTCAAAGGATTGTTTTCCATAGTAACAAGTGACAATAAATTTCAGCACACTATATAAATGTTTCCTTACCAAAGTCTCTTCACTCCTCGGCAACGGCGCTAGAAAATAGCCTTGATGACCCACAAGTATAGGGAATCAATTGTAGCTCTTTTCATTAAGTAAGAGTGTCAAACCCAATGAGGAGCGGAAGGAAATGACAACTGGTTTTCAGCAAGGTAATGTCTGCAAGTGCTGAAATTGTAAGTAGCAGAGTAGTTTGATAGCAAGATAATTTGTAACGAGCAACTAACGATAATAGTAGCAGAAGTGTAACAAGGTAGCCCAATTCTTTTGAGGCAAAGGACAGGCCAAAACGGTTTCTGATGATAAGCAAAGCATTCTTGAGGTACACGGGATTTTCATCTAGTCACTTTCACCATGTTGGTTTGATTTGTGTTCGGTACTTTGATAATTTGATATGTGGGTGGACCGTTACTTAGGTGATTTTATTACTTGAACAAACCTCCTACTTCTGATTAACCCTCCCGCAAGCATCCGCAACGACGAGAAAAATATTAAGAATACATTCTAACCATAGCATTAAACTTTTGGATCCAATCGGTCCCTTACGAAATAGCGCATAAACGGGGGTTTAAGCTTCTGTCACTCTCGCAACCAATCATCTAATTGCTACTCCAAAATGCATTCCCTTAGGCCCAAATATGGTGAAGTGTCATGTAGTCGACGTTCACATGACACCACTAAGGGAATCACAACAGACATACTATCAAAATATCGAACACATATCAAGTTCACATGATTACTTACAACACGATTTCTCCCGTGACCTCAAGAACAAAAGTAACTACTCAAAAATGATAATCATGCTCAAGATCAGAGGGATTTTAAATAGCATATTATATCTAAACATATAATATTCCACCAAATAAACCATATAGTAATGAACTACAGGATGTAATCAACACTACTAGTCACCCACAAGCACCAATCTATAGTTCCGGTAACAAGATTGAACACAAGAGATGAACTAGGGTTTGAGATGAGATGGTGATGTTGAAGATGTTGATGGAGATTTCCCTCCCCAAGATGGGATAGTTGTTGGTGGTGATGATGACGATGATTTCCCCCTCCGAGAGGGAAGTTCCCCTGGCGGAATCGCTCCGCCGAAGGGCAAAAGTGCTCCTGCCAAGTTCTGCCTCGAGACGGCGGCGCTCTGTCCCGAAAGTCCTTTCCTTATTTTTTTTTCTCGGTCAAAATGACTTATATACCAGAAGATGGGCACCGGAGGTAGGCCTGGGTGAGCACAACCCACCAGGGTGCGGCTGGGCTCCCTGGCACGCCCAGGTGGGTTGTGCCCACCTGGTGGGCCTCCTCTGGTACTTATTTGCTCCAATATTCTTCATATATTCCACAAAAATTCTTCGTGAAGTTTCAGCTTGTTTGGAGTTGTGCAGAATAGGTAGCTTGATGTAGCTTTCCCAGGTCTAGATTTCCAGCTGCCGGAATTCTCCCTCTTTGTGTATACCTTGCATATTATGAGAGAAAAGGCATTAGAATTACTCCAAAATGCATTATTATGGATAAAAACATCATAAATAACAGTAGGAAAACATGATGCAAAATGGACGTATCAACTGCCACCATCCATAAGGACTTTAGTCAGTTGGGTGCCCTCAACAGCTGGGTCGACCACTAACACTTGCCGCCCAGGGATAGCAACGTGCGCGGGGTGATCTGACTGGTCGAATGTAATGGGTGTCTTCGACCACTTCAAGTACGTCGTAGTTGCCGAAGCAACCGTGTCCACCTCTTTGTTGATAACCTTTAGTGGACTTTTGCTCCCGACATCAGCAAAAATCACCAAAGTGGCATTGACATTGGGATAACCATCGTCTTCCAATTTCTCCTCATCCTTATCACAGTCCTTCTCCATGGGCCGACCCTCTCGAAACTGCTGAATCAGGAGTCGACACTGTCGAGTGGTGTGTTTGGGAAGAATCAGGTTACCATCTTCATCCTTTTTCGTGTGAATGTGACACGGTAAATCCAAGACATCATTGTCTAACTGATCTTTCACCTTTTGGGCACCCATGGCCCTTTAGGTTTTCCTTTGAACTTTCCTTGATTCAGAACTGCAACTTTGGCAGGACCTGCAACTTCATATTTATGTTTTTGTTTCCGTCTGGTGTTCCCTCCTCTAGTGTCCTGGTCGACTGGCTTCCCTTTACCATTACGGAGTCGGTCTTCTTCTTCATCTTTTGCATACCGAGTGGATATTTCCATCATACGGCCCAGAGACATGTCTCCGGATCGACCAAACTTAACGATGAGCTCTATGTACCGGACGCCCTCTTTGAATGCACAGACGGCTTGGTGTTCTGACACATTCTCCACAACATAGTGAAGGGTAGTCCATCTCTGGATGAAATATCTCAAACTTTCATTCGGCTTTTGAACGCAGTGTTGTAGCTCGGTCAGCCCAGCAAGTCACTTGCAAGTGCCCTCGAATGTCTTGATGAACACTCGGGCTAAATCTTCCCAACAGAGAATACTCCCAGGGGCCAACTGATTCAACCAGGCTCTGGCCAAACCTTCGAGCATCAAGGGAAGGTGCTTCATGGCTACATCATCGTTGCATCCACCAATCTACACTGCCACTCGGTAATCTTCTAACCAAGTGTCCGGCTTTGACTTGCCGGTGAACTTGCTCACACCAGCAGCCAGTCTGAAATTGGGGGGGGGGTCTCAGCGGCTCGGATGGCTCTACTGAAACACTCGGGCCCCGAAACAAACGCTCTGTTACCAATCGGGCGATCTCTGTCTTGACCTTCCCTATGTGCTCTGCCTCTGTCAACCAAACCCTGTACAAGAACTGACCTTGCATCAAATCCAAGTTCTCTTAGGTCGAGCGAAGTCCTCCGCTCATTGTCGTACAGGCGCCTATTGTCATACCGCCGGGGCGCGTACGACCCACCTCTCAAAGGAGGCGTAGGCACTCGACGGCGGTCATCACGGGGATCAAATTGCTCGTGGCCCCGACCAAGGTACTGATCTAGTCGGTAACCACGATCTTCACGCTGCAGGGGTGATCTCGGGCTATGCGTCGACTGAACTGTGTCCGCGACCACAGATCTGCTATGGATTCAGCTGCACGACTGAGAAACAACTGAGTTATGTTCACCTACTTCTCGGAGCAGCGCTCGAATCTATAGTAAACCTCTACCAGCTTCTGAATGAGACGGTTGAATTGACTCTGCTATACGTGTTGCAGCTGCGAGATTTTGAACCGGAGTTCGATATACCTGAGGTTCAGGCGGAAACAATTGTCGTGGTCGTCGACTAGATCCAGGGATCTGCTAACGGGCGCGTTCGTCGAGTGACCACTGGCGATTCTCCAGACGTGTACGCTCAGACAAGGTGGCCAAGTGCGCAGCCTCCAAGGCTCGAGCCTCGGAGGTCTCTCAAACAATGGGGGTATGGAGGGCCTCGATATTGTGGCGATGTAGTTCTTTCCTCTGCTCTGTAGTGAGGGCTTGGGCATAATATTCGTCATGAACGCGTGTCGGGTCGCTGCTGCCGCCGCCGCAGAGAAATCCAGGCGGACTGCACTGGGAGTCAACCATGAGGACCTCCACCGCAGGGTCATTTCTCTCGTACTCGGAAAGAGTGTCGAAGTGACCAGTAGGCAGATCGAACGACCCGTAGAGAGATTCGTCGGGCTCGATTGTCGCGACTTGAGGGGTGGTCGACTGGCGAGCCACTGCATGCCTCACCCACCGCTGGAGCCGCAATCGACCAGATCTCTTGCGACTGCGAACAGTAGGGAGCAAGGACGTCATGGGAGCTGACTGATACTGGGTCGACGTGTGGGGACCTCGACTCATAAGTCGTGATCACCAAATGCACGTGTACAGAGATCCCAGAGATCAATGCTCACTGAACACACAGAAGCTGTATAACAAGAGTCTTACATCCATACATACCGTCTTACATAAATCATGACCATTATGGTCAATTCTTGAGTATAACTTCGCAGCGGAAATCTTTGTCGATAACTTGGACCCATGCCATCTGCCTTAACCCTACATGCATTCTAACTGGGAAGCGTCCTAACTCGCATGCTCGTCTCCAAAGAACTCTTCTTCGAACTCCTGGTCTTCCATGCCTAGCTAATTAAATAACCAGTGGCAAGCCAATGAGTACTTTGAATGTACTCGCAAGCAACCCATGTTTTGGTTCAAGATACAACAATGCATGATATAGGTAATTTTTTGCAGAAAGCTAGTTTTGAGTGCAATGACATGTTCAACAACTTGTGAAACATGCAACATATGAATTCAAGTAACCTTAGGAACTGGTTACAGATATCAACATAAAGGGAGTGGGCTCCAACCCAACTCATCCATGTCAAGTCCTTTGACTTGACCCAAGTAGTTCTTCCCACACACACTGGTCTGTAAACAAGTGGACGTAGCCCAAGAGCGGTTACCCAACAGTCCTTGATCGTGGACACGGCTATTCGAATAGTTTTACACTCTGCAGAGGTTGCACACTTTACCCACAAGATCCGGGGAACTTCCGTGTCATCCACGACCCGCGGTACCTCAAGTACCCGGGGTAAGCACCCGATCATTACCTTTCTCTAGACGACACTAACATAGAGTCCACTCGATTGGTAGCAACCCCCGTGCCCAACATTTCTCATCTTAAGAATTTGGAGCCACGCTCCCATATTCATCTCATACCACAAGCACGGGGTACCAACGGTGTGTCTGGTGCCCTGTAAAAACAGCCATGGCCGCCCTACCTGGCACGACCCCATCCCGAGAGAGCGCAACAACAACTCTCTCGTCACTAGTAATGCGGGCTCCAAGCTAGTATCGGCCTAGGTAATCAATAATGCCCTTTCCCATATAAGGGTAGAGTGGTTGCGCATGTAAGGTTGGAATAACGGTCGCAACTTAAACCAATCCGTTTTGAAAACAACACACACACTTGCCTCGGTACACCACTTCTTCATCAAGTGGTTACCCAACTCATTATCTCCCTCGGGCATAAGTGGCACCCGACGGGGTTTTCGAAAAGTTTTTGAAAACAATCTTGCTTCCATCACCATGCATATACCCAACCCATTTGTGTAGCAGCTACTTAGCATCCTAACTACACCCACTCGCATAACCCTCATAGAAAGGTAGGGTCATGCATCATGCAAGTGTCAACGAGAAAAGCAACGGAGGCAAACCACCTCAAGTGGTCACCATTTTATCATCACTTCGATGCAAGCAATGAAAGTGCCATATGACATGCATAAAAAGGGTTTCTTAGACATGGTCAAAGGGCTGCTTGCCTTGTCCTTCAGAGTCTTCAAACCTTCTGGTCCATCTCCAAGTACTCTTTCTACTTCGCCAACTAACGACGAAGACAATCACAATAAGCAACACAACAAGGCAAAAATAAAAGTGCTCTAAAAATGTGAGTTGGACTTTTCTAGGATACCTCTGGTCATATGAGGAATGACCTAGGTGATTTCATTGGAAGTGGATCAATGGATATTTCTAAACATTTCGATATGATGGAATCAAGGGGTTTATGGATTTGCAAGAAGTGTACAGAAGAACTATTTGAAAAATGATGAAAGGCATCCATTTAACAAGGAAAAATTTTAGAAGCATCTAGGAGTTGGTTTCACTGGATTTGGAGTTCAAATGAATTTCCTATGAATTTGCAAAGTTGGATAATATGAAGAAATGGCTCATTATTTTTTGTGGCACATAAAGTATTAGGAAAAATGTTGAAAAACTAAGATATGTACTTAGAAGTATCAAGGATTTTGAATCATGGCATTTGGATCAATTTTGAGCTCTCTGTGATTTTCTAAAGTTCATCACAGAATTGGAAAATGGGGTTTTATTGGATTTGTGCGAAGAGAGGTGTTCTGGGAAAACGTGCATACTACACCAACATGTAGATCATGATTTATGAAGTCACCAGAAATTTGAATCATTCAATTTGGAGTTAATATGAATATTTGGGAGATTCTACAAATTTCTGGAAAAAGAAAAGGACAAAGGAAGTGGGGGTTATACCTATACGACGCACCGAGCGCAGCATAGCGCCGCAGCGCACTGGGCCGGCCCAGCGGCTCGGCCACGCGGACGACAGGGCGACGTCGAAGGCGCCCAGGCAGAGTGCGCCTTCGCTGCGGGGACGCGGGAGAAGCCGAACGCGCCTCCACTTGCCAGCGTGGCCCGGTGGCTGGGCCACTGACGAGCGGGGCCCGCCTACAGGTTCGTCCTCAACCTCCCGTGTGGGTGCGAAGGGAGACAGAGGAGGCGTTCGACGCCGGCCGCCGGCGCTACAGGGCGTCTCCAGCGATGCTCCGCCCACCTGCGTGCTTAGGGGACCCGGAAGCGTCCAACCGTGGGTGGCACGATCACCCAGGGGCACCGGGTTGAGCAGGGTGTTGGCCACGGCGGACGAGGCCGACGGTGATGGGGGGGCACGGCACTACGGCCACCGGGAGGAGTAACCGGAGTGCGGGGGAGATTCGGGGGTCGGTGGAGATGCATTGAGACGCATAGGTGGAGGGGACGGGACTCGGGCGTCGCAAATTTAGCCCGGTGCCGGCGGCGGCTCTCCGGCCATGGAGGGCTATGGAGGGCAGAAGGAGGGGAGTGGCTTCGTCCAGGGGGTCGCTGGGAGGGAGAAAGAGCGAAGGAGATCCATAGGGGGCCTGGGGCGGCTTGATATAGCCGGCCCGTGGCTCACCGTGGTCCAGTGCGCCGGTGAGGCTGTTCCCGTTGCTGCAGGTCATGGGGGCTCATGTGGGCGTGTCCGGGGCGTTAGTGGAGGAGGTCTATGACCAGGGGAAGGGAGAGAGAGAGCGGGGAGGGCCAGAGGCATCGCGTGTGTGAGCTCATCCATTGGAGCTCTCGGGCGGCTGGCGCGCGTGCGAAGGGAGGCAGCAGGATGAGGAAAGAGGAGGGGCCCGACCAAGTAGCGTGTCGCGGACGTCGAGGCGGCCTCGGGAGACATGAGGGGGAGGGCCGAGGTCGCCGGGGGCGTCGGGCAGGGTGCGGCTACAGTGCGGGAGCGCACTGTAGCGCACTTCAGAGCGCGTGTGTGGCCGACATGGCCATTTTTTAGGCAATGTTGGCGCGGCCAAGTGTGTCTGGTAGTGCTAGGGAGTAGTAAAGAAGAGGGGAGGGGCATTGGATGCCCTGGGGAGCCAGTAGGAGAGGAGTGGGGTTGAGAGAGAGGGGGAAAGGGGCTGTCCAGAGAGGGAAAGAGAGGTTTTACCCCCCCCCCCCTCCAATAATGGAGCTGTGGACTTACAATTGTTACTTGGGGGTGCAAAGTGACCAGGGCTAGCTGAAAATATGGAGTCATGGAGAAGAGTGGAAGAGGTCAAAAATGAAGTTTTGGTAAAGTGGCAGAAAGTGTTTGTTGTTGGTTTGGGAAGGTAAATGAATTCCATTTGGCATGAGACTCCACAGGGCGAAATTAAACATACAATTACGGCCTTTCACCAACTTTGAGCTCATTTGGGAAAAGTTCACAATGTAACTTTTGTAAACCCTAGAAATCAACAGAAGTGCATTTACCAAGATCTAGTCATGCAAAACCAATCCCCTTGATGCACCACTTTGTGTAGTATCATCATTTGGGCTTTTGAGCATGACCACAAGGTCTGGGGGTATTTGGAATAAGTTGGCAATGTAAAGTTGTTCAAATTTGAACCTGAACAGACATGGTTTTGGGGCACTTTTGTGATCCAAAACAATTTGGATTGAGTTAAAACTCTGTAATATCATCACATTATGTATATGTGACTTGCTAGAATTTCCCTGGATTTATTGGAAAATATTTCTTGTAGAAATATTTCAAATACTTGAAACGGATAGAAATGGTTTTGGGAGGTTTTGTCCAATATTTTGAACATGACCATGTGTTGAAACTCTTATATATGGAAAATATATGTCCAGTGAGTTTCCCTGATTTTTTTAAAAAATCCTGAAACAATAAAATAATTTTTCCCTATTAAAGACCATTTCTGGCCTTAAGAAAAAGCTTTTACATAAAATAGGAAAATAACTTTTAAAATTATATTTTTGTGGTTTATGGGAATCCTATATCTAATAGGTTTCAAATATACTATTTGAAATATTTTCATACCCCAAATCAAGTACTTGTAGTGCAAACCTCAATTCAGGGGTTTTTGAAAACTAATTTTTGAAAATACTATTTGGCCAAATTATTTTTGTAAGAAAATACTGCATTGCACTATACACATGGCATGATCATTGGGCAGAAGTTTGGGGCAAGGAGATGAAGTACAGAAGGTGGAGTAGTTGACATTGTCGGATTCCGGGTTCCGGCAGACCCTTAAGGTTCGAACTCTGGGGTGCGCACGGAGATCTTTCCACTACCGACTCGCGCTTCTATGGCTCGCAAGAAATCTAGGCTGGAAAGAAGAACACACAGAGGACACGAGGTTTATACTCATTCGGGCCACCGATGTGGTGTAATACCCTACTCCAGTGTGTGGTGTGGTGGATTGCCTCAGGAGCTGATGATGAACAATACACGGGGAAGAACGGCCTCGCGAGAGGTGTTCTTGAGCTGGTGTGGTATGTTCTACTTGGTCCGGATCCCCTTCCCTCTATGGTGGCTAGTCCTACTTATAGAGGCCCTGGTCCTCTTCCCAAAATGTGAGCGGGAAGGGCGCCAACAATTGGCCATTTTGGAGGGGAACATCTAGTACAAGTTATCCTGACCAAAGGTGGTCTTCGGCTGCCAAAAGCACTGGTGATGACACCGTCTTGGGCTCCATGATGACCTCCATCCTGCCGCTCTGCTGGTCTTGGTCTCGTTGCACCGGAATGGTAACCTTTGTCCGATGCCTTGGACTGTGCTTGTTCCCTTTGCACCGAAGGGGAAACAAGGACACTGCACAGGCCGGTGCCCGCCTAGCGCTCGCCTGATCTCGATCGTCATGGCTTGCATCATGGCCTCCTCGTGAGGTGCCCCTGCCTTGATCTCTCCGCCTCCTCGCGAGCCTGCCTGATGAGGCTGCTCCTGAGGAAGCTTCCTGTCGTCCGCCCCGCAGGGCTTGGCCCCTCGCGAGGGTCTTGAGTTTGGGCTGATGAAGCCGGGCTGCACTGGGCCTCCACTCGAGCCACGCCGCAGGCAGGCAAGTCTGGGGACCCCCGTTCCCAGAACGCCGACAGTAGCCCCCGGGCCCGAGGCGCGCCCGGGCTGGGCCTAGTAGAGAAGGGAAGGGGCAAGCGCGAAGCGCCACAGGCCCCAATAGCCTGCGGCCTTGGGCGCCGTGTGGCAACAGATTGGTCGTGGGTGTATGCGCTTCCCCACGATGCCTCGACAACGGCACGACTTAGCAAGTCCCTGCATGCAGAGAAATGGGTCATGATTACCTGTGATCGTGGTGGTCGGCGGTTGGCCTTCTCCAGCTATAAGTACGGGACTGTGCGAGCCTCGTTAGCATACCCCTTCCTGCTACTCCTTTTCTTCTTCTTGGCTACTTGCCATTCCCATGGCTCCGCCGAAGAGATTCTTGGCCACAGAGAAAGGAAAAGCTTGTCCCGCAGGGCCAGACTCCCCACCGACCAAGCGCGGACGGGGCCGCCCTCGCAAGCACCCCGCGGTCCCCGTAGTGGCTTCTCGTGGCCATGGAGGTGGTTCCCTGCGCGGTGGTGAGCGCCCGGTTGCCGATGGGAGGCACGTCGTGGTCGCGAGGCCCCCCAGGCCGCGCTTTCGCTCGGCGGTGGTGCTGCCGGAGTTCGTCATGTGGTTGGCAGACCCGACCAGCACCTGGCTCCAGCTCCCTCGTTTCTTCATAGGTGAACTGCCGGCCGGCACTCGGGGCGGCCTCTGGCTTCAGGCAGATGGTTGCTGCAGCAGGGCCTCCTGGGCTTCGCTGGATGTCTCCACTTCCGGGGATGCAGTCCTGACCCGCGGCTGGCAAACGTTTGCCCGTGCGCGCGGCCTGAGCCGGCGGTGCACCCTACACTTCAAATTCGATGGTGACGCCACCCTCTACGTGAGGGTGTTCGGGGAAGACGGTCGCCGCGCTGGGTGTTGCCCCGAAGACGATGATCGCGACCGCCTGCCCAGCCCCGGTGTTGACCAGGATGAAGACGGCGGCAGGCGTGTAGGCGGCGGCGCTTGGGGCTCGCCAAGCTTTGGCGACTCCTTCTCAGGCAGCAGCTCCTCCAGCGGTGGCCGCGACCAGCCCCCGCGCCGTCGCGCCCGCCTGGGTGAAGGTAGCGGGTCAGCCCGCCGTCGCGCCCCGGTGAAGCGAGAGGAGGGGTCCACCTGAGCCCCCAGAGGCAGCTCGAGCTTTCGCCGCAAGTTGGTGCCGAGCAAGTCGTGCCCATTTTGTTTTTCTTCTTTCCCTGCGAAGAAAAAGAATGTAGTATAGGGCCCTACAGGGGCGTGTTAGAACTGTTGCTGTTAATCATTGTGCTGCTTCTGCTATTTCTGCATTATGTTTCCGCGCCGCATGCCCACGTGCGGGGATTATTTAGCTCAATGGGGCTTGACGTGGTCCTCGCCTCCCGAGGCTGATGCCTCGCCGCGCGCTTCATGTCCTGCAAGGATTAGTAGGAGGAGTAGCCTTCGGTCTGGTTGCGAGGGCAATCGACCCAGGTCCCGTGCTTGTGTCGCGATGCTCGTGGGGCACGAACTGGGAGGGGTGCTCCCGTAGCGGACCCGGACAGGAAAGCTTCAAACGATCGGGGCAGAAAACACTCGCGAGGGCGCCCGCAAACCTCCCTCGCGAGATTTGCGAGAGAAAACGAGGCAAGTGAGTGAAAAGGACAAAGAATCACAAGCCTGGGACGGCAACAGCTCCAGTAAAACTTCAAACAGGAACGAACAAGCCAACTGCAGAAAGCAAATGAAAAAGCCGCGTCCGGCACCTATTCTAGTTTTCGACGTCTTCTCACCAGCGCGGAGCTAAGTGCTGCCACTGGGCGTGGGTGGGAGCCCCCGAGGCCCGAGGGCGGCACTCCGGAGACTCCGGGGCATGTACATCCCCACTCATTATTACGTGAGAGTGTCACGGGCGGCGAGCTTCACAGGCATTGGCCTTCTTCACAGGCACCGGGCCTTTCCCAAAACGTGGCAGCTTCACACGCATTGGCCTTCTTCACAGGCACCGGGCCTTTCCCAAAACGCGACAGCTTCACAGGCATTGGCCTTCTTCACAGGCACCGGGCCTTTCCCAAAATGCGGCAGCTTCACAGGCATTGGCCTTCTTCATAGGCACCGGGCCTTTCCCAAAATGCCGCAGCTTCATAGGCATTGGCCTTCTTCACAGGCACCGGGCCTTTCCATAGGCGCTAGGCCTCGCTCAGGGATAGAACCTCCAGAGATGTTGAATGTTCCACGCGTTCTGGATGGGTACCCCCTCCGGGGTCTCCAAGCGCGCAGAGCCAGGCCTGGAAACATGAACAACCTTGAATGGGCCCTCCCACATGGGAGAGAGCTTGTGCAGCCCCTCCCTGGAGAGAACCCGTCTGAGCACGAGGTCCCCTACCTCAAGAGTTCTGGGCGGATGTTGCGGCAGTGGTATCACCGCAGCGCCTGTTGATACCTTGCCGCTCGTAGCGCGGCTTCTCGACGGCGTTCCTCCCCCAGCACGAGATTCGTCCCCTGCATGGCGTCCTGCTGCGTCTCGTCAAACGCCAGGACCCGCGCGGAGCGATGCATGACCTCGTGAGGGAGGACAACTTCTGCTCCATAGACGAGGAAGAACGGGGTCTCGCCAGTCGGCTTGGCCGCGGTTGTGCGGATAGACCACAACACGGACTGGAGCTCGTCATACCAGCCCCTACCGCAAGCCTCCAGCTTCTTCTTGAAGGTCCTGGCTTTGAGGCCCCTCAGGACCTCCGCGTTGGCTCGCTCGGCCTGGCCGTTGCTCCGGGGGTGCGCCACCGAGGCGTAGCATATCTGCGTTCCAAGGTTAGCATGGTATGTTTTGAAGAGATTACTGGTGAATTGCGAACCGTTGTCGGTGATGATGCGGTTAGGCACCCCAAACCGGCTCACGAGAACCTTGATGAACTTTACTGCGGAGCCTCCTGGGATGGTGCGAACAGCTTCAACCTCAGCCCACTTGGTGAACTTGTCCACAGTGACGTAGAGGTAGCGATAGCCCCCTGGCACCCGAGGGAACGGGCCCAAAATGTCTAGCCCCCAAACTGCGAACGACCACGAGAGGGGTATAGTCTGTAGACCACCCGCCGGCTGATGGATCTGCCTAGCATGGAACTGGCAGGCCTCGCAAGCCTTCACCAGCTCAACGGCGTCGCTGAGTGCTGTGGGCCAATAGAATCCACTGTGGAACGCCTTGCCGACAAGGGTTCGCGACGATGAGTGGTGCCCACAGTCTCCGCCGTGTATGTCCGCCAGTAGCTCCTTCCCTTGCTCTCTAGAGATGCAACATAGGGACACGTCATTTGGTCGCTTCCGGTAGAGCTCCCCATCCTTGATGCAGTAAGCCGTGGCCTGCCGTGCTACACGCTTTGCCTCCTCCTCGCTCTCCGGCAGGGTCCCTTGCATCAAGTAGTTCTTGAGCTCTGTGATCCAACACCCTTCCTGAGGCTCTAACGCCAGGAGCAGGCGTGCCCCTGAAGCCGGGCCGCAGGCCGAAGCTCCCGAGGTAGGTGGCTGAGGGAGCTCCTCCCTTGGTTGCGCCGTGCTCGATAGTGACGGTGCCGCCGAGGGTTTGAAGAGCCGCTCCTCAAAGACGCCAGGCTCCTGAGGCAGCCGCCTGGATGCCCTCTTGGCAATGTCATCAGCCTCTTGATTGGTGCCGCGAGGCACATGCTGCAACTCCAGCCCCCAGAACTGCTTCTCCATCTTGCGAACCTCAGCAAGGTAGGCTTCCATGTGCTCATCCTTTGGTTCATATATCTTGTTGGCGAAGTTGACGAGGAGCTGCAAATCGCCCTTGATGATGAGGCGCTTTACCCCTAAGGTGATTGCGGCTTTCAAGCCTGCTATCAGACCTTCGTACTCTGCTATGTTGTTGAAGACCTTTTCTCCATGCTGGAAACAGAGTTGCACGGCGTAGTAGAGTTTGTCCTGAGTGGGGGATACAAGCACTACGCCAGCTCCCGCGCCGTGTCAGGAGAATGCCCCATCGAAGTACATGACCCAGCCGTCTGGTGCCTCACTTCCCGGGGAAAGTGATTGGTCCTCGCCTGCCTCAAGACCACGTGCTTGTGCCCATTCTGCCACAAAATCCGCAAGTGCGGCTCCCTTGATGACTCTGGTCGTACTGAATTCTAGCTGAAATGCATGTAGTTCGATGTTCCGTTCAGCGACTCTTCCAGCTGAGTTGGGGCTCCTGAGTACCCTTTCCAAGGGGTACACTAAGACGACTTTGATGGGATGGCCTTAGAAATAGTGTCGCAACTTGCGTGAGGCCACTAATAGCGTGAGGAGGAGTTTTTGAGGCATGGGGTACCGCACCCTTGCGTCCCATAGCACCGTGCTGATGAAGTACACGGGATGCTCGACGAGGTTGAGGGTGCTGGCACAGCTTGCATCATCCAGAGGTCGAGGCGTCTCCTGAGATGGTGGAGCCCCCAGTGCTTGGTCGCTTGAAGAGGCATCTCCTGCCCCGGGTGCGTTCTCCTGATGCGGCTGTTCCACTCCGGCTGCGGTCGTGGTCCTCGCAAGGCCCTCTTGGCTTTGCTTTGCTTCAGCCCGGACAGTGGTTGCGGCCTTGGTCCGGCGCTCCTCCCTGACCGCCACCAGGGATGCGCTAGCGGAGTAGGGGGTGGCCGCAAGGTAGAGCACCAGGGGCTCCCGTGGACGCGGAGCTACCATCACTGGTGGGCTGGTAAGGTACCTCTTGAGATCTTGGAATGCCTTGTCGGCCTCTTCAGTCCATTCAAGGGGCCCTTCTTCTTCATCAACTTGAAGAAGGGCAGTGCTCGTTCCCCCAGCTTGGAGATGAAGCGCCCTAGCGCGGTTACACGCCCGGTGAGCTTCTGCATCTCTCTGAGGGTCCTTGGCGGGCTCATGTCTTCGACTGCTTTGACCTTCTCTAGGTTGGCCTCTATAACACCCCGGATGTAACTTTCCCAATTTGTACTCCAACTCTTGCCGTTTCCGGCGTTAAGTTATAATTATTTCCTCGGGTTCGGGTTTTTGCCTCCGTGTGTTGTTGTCGTGGTCATGCATCTCATATCATGTCATCATGTGCATTGCATTTGCATACGTGTTCATCTCATGCATTCGAGCATTTTCCCCGTTGTCCGTTTTGCATTCCGGCGCTTCGTTCTCCTCCGGTGGCCATTTCTAGCTTTCTTTCGTCTGTGGGGATTAAACATTTCCGGATTGGACCGAGACTTGCCAAGCGGCCTTGGTTTACTACCGGTAGACCGCCTGTCAAGTTTCGTACCATTTGGACTTCGTTTGATACTCCAACGGTTAACCGAGGGACCGAAAAGGCCTCGTGTGTGTTGCAGCCCAACACCCCTCCAATTTGGCCCAAAACCCACCAAACTCTGCTCCATGTCCTAGAGCGTTCGATCACGATCGCGTGGCCGAAAACCGCACCTCATTTGGACTCTCCTAGCTCCACCTATGCCTATATATACACCCCCCATTCCAATTCGCGGATCCTCTCCCCCCTAACCCTAAAATTTCCCACCTCGCGCGGCCGGACATTGTCCGCCCCGCGCCGGACGTCGCCGCTGCCCCAACCGGGAGCCGCCACGTGGCGCTCCACCGCCAGCCGCCGCCGCGGCCCGGGAGCCCAGGTCCGGCCCCCGCGGCCCGCTCCCGCTCCCCGCCGCCTCGCGCCGTCCCCGCCGCCTCGCGCCGCCGCCGCCGCCTCGCCGCCTGCCTCCTCCACCGGCCGCCGCCTCCTGCCGCCTGCCGCACTCCGCCGCCTCGCCGAGCCTGCCGGCCGCCGCCGCCCGCTCCGCCGCGGCCGGGACGCCGCGCCGCGCCGCCCCTCGCCCCTGCCGGCCCCAGCTCCGGCCCGGCCACCGGCGACCTTCCCCTCGCCGGATCCGGCGCATCCAACCCCGGCCGCCGCCGTCCTCGGATTCCGTGCCGTGAACAGTAAACCCTAGATCCAGATCTGAGGGTTGTTTTTTTCTCTAAGTCCCAGATATTTTAGCTCATATGCCCAGGTTCGCGGCTCCATAACTTTGCATCCGTAGCTCCGATTCATGCATATAGCATATCAAAATGTTCATCTCAGAGAGTACATCATTTCATTCCATTGCATCACTTTCATTTGAGCTCATCTTGATGCCCGAAATGCTGTTAGAAGAGGGCTACTTGAGTTAATTGTCAGATCTGCTACTTCATCTTAGACTTTTGTCATTTTTGCCATGATTAATGTGTGCATGATATGGCCGTGAGTCCTTCATATGTTTTGTTAAGGGTTTTTTAATCTATCCAGAGGTGCAACCCATGTATTTTTAGGATGTGTGTGGTGACTTGTGCAAGCTTGCAAAGTGGTGCACTTGCTAATTCTGTTTTCAGGGACTTAGTAATTTCACTAAGTCCTGGGATTGTTTAGTTCATGATGCCATATGTTCTTGTTGTTTCCTAGTGATCCGTGCCTCTTTTGAGGATGATCAGTAAGGGAGTTTTGTTAATCTTGTAGCGCTCTATCCATCCATGTCTTTGTTTGCAATTATGGAGCACCCTAGCTTGAGTCAATCGAGCTCTACTTTTGCTTCGTTGCGAATCTGGGCAGATCGTCAACTTGTTTGCGATATTGCCGATGCTATTGTAGTTGATCCGTGCATTATATGCCATTGTTCTTGCCATGTCTAGCTTGTATTTTGTGCCTTCTTAAGGGTTGTATGCTTGTATTTCCATGACTTGCACCGTGGTGAGTGCATCGAGCTCGTAAACATGCCTTCGTGAGTTATGTTTCAGCAAGTCCCAGTTTTCACTAAGTCTAAAAACTGATTATGTTTTTGCTATGTTCGTGTGCTTGTTAGTATATTTTGTGATCCCTTTTGGCTCAAGGTCACTAAGGGACTTTTGTTAAGCTTGTTGAGTAGCTCCATGCCATGTCTTTCTTTGTCATGTTCAGGTCCTGTAGCATGTTGTTTTGTTGCTCCGGAGAGGGCTATATGATCTGAAATTCCAGACAAGTGTTAATTTCACTAAGTCTGAGATCTGTTTTACCATTTGTGTTTTTGCCATGCTTGTTTGAACCTGTTAATGGATGATTTGGCCGTAGCTCAGTGCTAGAATTTTGTTAAGCATCTTCTGTGCATCCCTGCCATGTATTTTGTTGTCATGTTTGGGTGCTGTAGCATGTTCATTTCATTGCATTTAGATGCCTACTTACTGTAAATCGCAGACCGGTGTCATTTTTGAATCGCTTGCCATTTCCAAACCGTAACTCTGATTCCGGCGTTCTTTATATCATTTTCAAGAGATTTCATCTCATATTTCCAGTGGCACACTTGGAATTCCAAGTTGAGGCCAGGTTCATGCATTTCCTGTCATATCTTGCATTTTGCATGCTGCATCGCATCCCGCATAGCATATCATCATTTCATCATATTGCTTGGTCTTGCACGTGGTTGATTGTATCCTTGTTGCTTGTTTGTCTTGTTTGGGTAGAGCTGGGAGACGAGTTCGCTAACGAGGAGCCCGTTGAGTTTGCTCTTGAGGATCCAGTCAACTCTGACAACTGTGCAGGCAAGATGATCATACCCTCGGAATCACTAATATCTTTGCTATGCTAGTTTGCTCGCTCTTTTGCTATGCCATTGCTACGATGCCTACCACTTGCTTGAAAGCCTCCTAAATTGTCATGTCAAACCTCTAACCCACCATTGTCCTAGCAAACCATTGATTGGCTATGTTACCGCTTTGCTCAGCCCCTCTTATAGCGTTGCTAGTTGCAGGTGAAGATTGGAGGCCGTTCCTTGTTGGAACATCTTTTATTTACTTGTTGGGATATCATTATATAGCCATGTTATCTTAATGCATCTATATACTTGGTAAAGGATGGAAGGCTCGGCCTCTCGCCTAGTGTTTTGTTCCACTCTTGCCGCCCTAGTTTCCGTCATATCGGTGTTATGTTCCCGGATTTTGCGTTCCTTACGCGGTTGGGTTATAATGGGAACCCCTTGATATTTCGCCTTGATTAAAGCTTTTCCAGTAATGCCCAACCTTGGTTTTACCATTTGCCACCTAGCCTTTTCTTTCCCTTGGGTTCTGCAGACTCAAGGGTCATCTTATTTTAACCCCCCCCCCGGGCCAGTGCTCCTCTGAGTGTTGGTCCACCTGTCAGCTACCGGTGGCCACCAGGGGCAACTCTGGGCTGGCCTACCCGTACCTAGGACAATCTGAGTGTGCCCTGATAAAGAGATATGTGCAGCTCCTATCAGGATTTGTCGGCACATTCGGGCGGTGTTGCTGGTCTTGTTTTAACCTGTCGAAGTGTCTTGAGTTACCGAGATACCGAGTCTGATCGGAACGTCTTGGGAGGAGGTCTATTCCTTCGTTGACCGTGAGAGCTTGTCATGGGCTAAGTTGGGACTCCCCTGCAGGGATTGAACTTTCGAAAGCCGTGCCCACGGTTATGGGCAGATGGGAATTTGTTAATGTCCGGTTGTAGATAACTTGAACCTTAATTAATTAAAATGAATCAACTGAGTGTGTTACCGTGATGGCCTCTTCTCAGTGGAGTCCGGGAAGTGGACACGGTGTTGGAGTAATGTTTGTGCAGGTTGCTCTCTAGTTTCTCGCTCGCGCTTTGCCTCCTCTTCTCGCTCTCCTTTGCGAATAAGTTAGCCACCATATTTGCTAGTCGCTTGCTGCAGCTCCACTCATATTTCACCTTGCCATTCCTATAAGCTCAAATAGTCTTGATCGCGAGGGTGCGAGATTGCTGAGTCCCTGTGACTCACAGATTACTATTACACCAGATGCAGGGCCTGATGATTCCACTCCAGGAGACGCGTACGAGCTCAAGTGGGAGTTCGATGAAGACTCTCAACGATACTATGTTTCCTTTCCCGACGATCAGTAGTGGTGCCCAGTTGGGGGTGAACGGGACTGTTCTCGCATGTTGGGTTCTCTTTTATTTTGGCGCCGTAGTCGGGCCATGAGTGTTTGGATGATGTAATGTTATTTATGTACTTGATTGACGTGGCGAGTGTAAGCCAAATATGTTATCTCCCCTTTTATTATTATTACATGGGATGTTGTGAAGATTGCCTAACTTGCGACATATGCCTTCAATGCGATTATGTCTCTAAGTCGTGCCTCGACACGTGGGAGCTATAGTCGCATCGAGGGTGTTACAAGTTGGTATCAGAGCCTTCCCCGACCTTAGGAGTCCCATTGCTTGATCGTTTTTAGCGGCCGAGTTGTGTCTAGAAAAAAAATGTTTTGAGTCTTTAGGAATTATATATCGGAGAGTTTAGGAATTCTTTTTACTTCCCAGTCTCCTCATCGCTCTGGTAAGGCATCCTGACGTAGAGTTTTGACTCTTCTCTTCTCAAATTTCACTAAAAAAAATTTAGGATCACGCGGTTATCTTGGAATCATTCTGATGGTTTTATGATGAGAACATTGTCTTGGTGCCTCCTGTCAGGGGTTTGGTGGAAGTGTCCCGGGGAGTTGAGCTCTGACGTGTTGTCATCATAATTTTATCGTTGCAGTTCTGGAATACCTGAGTCTAGTACGCCGACATCGAAAATCTCTCTTATGCAGTTCGTTGGTGAGATAACCTCGACGCCACCCAGTACTAGGGCGGGAGTTCGGGAGTATCGCCATAACTTGTATAACGGATGCTTTTCGAAGGTTGAGGTAGATGGTTTCCGAAGGTTTCTTGGTTATGTGTTGAAGGATGGATACAGCTGGATGTAGGATTTGCTAGTTTGGGTGAGATATTATGCTTCCCCTGTATCCCCAACACCTGATTGCATAACCGGAAAGGTTCGGAAGTTTCATAGGTGGGAATTCTAGTAGCTCTAGTTCTTCTTCCACGGATATTGGTTTGAGATTGGGATTTCTTACTGATTATTCGTTCTTGATCCGTACCTTATTGATTTATTTCTCTACCTTAATTCTACGTGGCTTCTCAATTTATGGATATGTGACCATTTCAAGAGGAATGCATTCGTTCATTTTGTTCGAATGTGAAGACTATATGTTGCATTTTTCATTCCGTTGGATTCGGCTTCAATATTTATCTGTCAATGTGCTAATGGTGGTCAACCTCTTCAGGATGGCTCCTCCAACGCGCACGACTCCGAATCTTGATCCGCCACCACCTCCACCTCCTCCGGAGGCATGGCAAGCTGTGATGGCCGCAACCAATGCAAACACACAGCTGATCATGCAAATTCTTCAAGAGCGCAATCAAGGCAGTCAAGGGAATCAAGGCAGCAATCAGAGTCACTTTGCTACACTCAACCAGTTCCTTGCTAACGGGCCAAAGACTTTCAGCAATTGTGTTGAGGCAACCGATGCTAACGATTGGCTTGTGGATCTGTGTAAGCATTTCGAGTGCAGTAACGTCAGGCCTAAGGACTTTGTTAAGTTCGCTTCCTTCCAACTCAAAGATCAAGCTGCAGAATGGTTCCAGCAGTACAAGGACTCCAGAGGTGAACGTGTTATCACTTGGGATGATTTCCGTCGAGATTTCCAAGCTCATCATATTCCGCAGAGCGTGGTTGAAAGCAAGCGTGAGGAATTCCGCAATCTGAAGCAAGGCTCTTTGTCTGTCTATGACTACAACAAGTTGTTCCAGAAGCTCGCCCGCTTTGCCAAGCAAGACGTTCCTGATGAGAAGAGCATGATATATCAGTTCAGGGGTGGTCTCAGAGAAGAAATTCAGCTCGCTCTTGTTCTCTTTGAGCCCTTGAGATACGATGAGTTCTACAACATGGCACTGAAGCAAGAGGCTGCTCAGTTGAGGTGTGATGCTTCCAAGAAGCGAGTTAGAGATGTTACTCCTTCTTCCTCTACTCAAGTGGCCAAGCAGCAGAAGTTTTGGCTTCCTCCTCCTCCGTTCCGTCAGCCGTATCAGAAGAGCAAAGGTGGCAGTGGTTCTTCCCACCCACCCAACCCTGGCTTTCAGAACAAGACTTCGTCTCAAGCTCCAAGATCGAGTGCTTCGTATCACCGTCCGCTTTCAGAGGTCACGTGCAACAAGTGCCAACAGAAGGGTCACTATGCCAACAAGTGTCTCAACCAGAGGCGTCTTCCTCCTCCTCCTCCTGTCAGATCGGCAAGTACAGCTGTGGTCAAGCATAACCCCAAACATGCCAAGGTCAATTTGATGAATGCAGCTCAGGCAGAGGACTCGTCAGATGTGATCATGGGTAACCTTCCTGTTAATGATATTCCTGCAAAAGTTCTTTTTGACACTGGTGCATCGCATTGTTTCATCTCGAGACCGTTTACAAATAGGCATGAATTGGTTTCGCAAGTTTTGCCTAGTCCTTTAGCAGTTGTCTCTCCCGTTAAGCGCATGCAGGCTAACTCTATCGTTCCGGATGTTTCTATCACTTTGGGTGACTACAAGTTCTTGGCTTCTCCAACGGTTCTTGGTGACTCGGATATTGATCTTATTCTCGGAATGGATTGGCTTTCTAAGCACAAGGCTCAGCTTGATTGTGCAGCCAGGCAGATTCAATTGACTCATTCGTCTGAGGATGTAATTGTCTTTGCCGCTCGTGATGATACTATTCGTCTATTTTCTCTCAATGAGAAGGGTGAATTGGATGCCATCTCTCAAATTCCAGTCGTTTGCGAATATCAAGACGTCTTTCCAGAAGAGCTCCCAGGAATGCCTCCGCACCGGCCAGTTGAATTCGTTATTGATCTTGAGCCTGGTACGGAACCTGTGTGCAAGCGTCCTTACAAGCTCGGACCTGAAGAGTTGAAGGAGCTGAAGAAGCAACTCGATATGCAAGAGAAAATGGGTCTCATCCGGCCTAGTTCTTCTCCGTGGGGTTGTGGTGTTCTTTTTGTGAAGAAGAAGGATGGAATGGACCAACTTTGTGTTGATTACCGTCCAGTGAACAAGAAGACCATCAAGAACAAATACCCACTTCCCAACATCAATGAGCTATTCGAACAACTCAAAGGTGCCCAAGTATTCTCCAAGCTTGATCTCCGTATGGGTTATCACCAAATTCGCATTCGTGAAGAAGATATTCCCAAGACAGCATTCAGAACAAGCTTTGGTTCATATGAATACACTGTCATGTCTTTTGGCCTCGCCAACGCTCCTCCGACGTTCTCTCGCATGATGAACTTCATCTTCAACGCCTACACCAATGACTTCGTTTTGGTCTATCTCGACGATATTCTGGTTTTCTCAAAGAACAAGGAAGATCATGCCAAACACTTGCGTTTGGTGCTTGATAAGCTCAGGGAACATCAGTTCTACGCCAAGTTCTCCAAGTGTGAGTTTTGGCTTGATGAGGTTCTTTATCTTGGTCATATCATCTCTGCCAAGGGCATTGCCGTGAATCCTGAGAAGGTGTCTACAATTGTGAATTGGAACCTCCTCAGAACGTGAAGCAACTCCGCAGTTTTCTCGGTCTCGCAAGCTATTGCTAAAGATTCGTTGAAAACTTTTCTAAGATCGCGAAGCCTCTCTCAAATCTTCTCTAGAAGCACGTCAAGTACGTTTTGTCTCCGGAGTGTGATATTGCTTTCAACACTTTGAAAGAGAAATTGATCATTGCTCCAGTTCTGACTCCGCCTGATGAATCCAAGCCGTATGAGGTCTCTTGTGATGCCTCTCTCCAAGGTCTTGGCGCAGTATTGATGCAAGAGAAGAAAGTTGTTGCTTATACATCTCACGAGTTGAAGCCTAATGAGAAGAACTACCCCACTCATGATCTCGAGTTGGCGGAAGTTGTGCATGCTCTTTTGACTTGGAGATATCTTCTATTGGGAAGAAAAGTGGACATTTTCACTGATCACAAGAGTCTCAAGTACATCTTCACTCAGCCTAATCTCAACCTCAGGCAAACTCGATGGGTCGAAATGATTCAAGAGTATAATCCGAGTATCGAGTATACTCCAGGCAAGGCCAATGTGATTGCTAACGCTTTGAGAAGAAAGGCTTACTGCAACAGTCTGATTCTTAAGCCTTATCAACCCGAGCTTTGTGAAGCCTTCCGCAAACTTAACCTGCAAATTGTTCCTCAAGGTTTCCTCGCCAACCTTCAAGTCTCTCCTACCTTAGAAGACTAGATTCGCCAAGCCCAGCTTCTTGATGCTATGGTGAAAAAGGTGAAGATTGGGATTGCTAAGAGCCAGTCCAAGTACAAGTGCTACCGCCTTGATGACAAGGACACTCTCTTCTTCGAGGATCGTATCGTTGTGCCCAAAGGTGACCTCCGTAAAGTGATCATGAACGAGGCTCACAATTCTCTCCTCTCCATCCACCCTGGGAGCACGAAGATGTATCAAGACCTCAAGCAAGCTTATTGGTGGACTCGAATGAAGCGCGAGATCGCTCAATTCGTGAATGAATGTGATGTCTGCAGAATAGTGAAGGCAGAACACCAAAGGCTAGCAGGTCTCCTCCAACCTCTTGCCATTCCAGAATGGAAGTTTGACCACATTGAGATGGACTTCGTGACTGGGTTTCCAAAGTCCAAGCGTGGCAATGATGCTATATTCGTTGTCATCGACAACTCACCAAAGTGGCTCACTTTCTGCCTATCAAAGAGTCGATCACTGCAGCTCAATTGGCGGAACTCTATACCTCTCGTATTGTCTCTCTGCACGGTATTCCACAAGTGATCTCTTCAGACTGTGGCAGCATCTTTACCTCGAAGTTTTGGGATTCTTTTCAGAAGGCCATGGGCACCAACATCCGCTTCAGCACAGCTTTCCATCCTCAAACAAGCGGTCAAGTCGAGCGTGTCAACCAGATTCTTGAAGATATGCTCAGGGCTTGTGTGATCTCCTTCGGCATGAAGTGGGAGGATTGTCTTCCTTATGCTGAATTCTCCTACAACAACAGTTTTCAAGCAAGTTCGGGCAAGGCCCCTTTTGAAATTCGGTATGGCAGGAAGTGCCGTACCCCTCTCAACTGGTCTGAAACCGGTGAACGTCAGCTTTTGGGTAATGACTTAATCACAGAAGCAGAAGAAATGTGCAAAGTCATTCGTGATAACCTCAAAGCAGCCCAATCCCGCCAGAAGAGCTACTATGATAGTAAGCACCGTGATTTGGCTTTCGAGATCGGAGATCATGTTTACCTCCGCGTCTCTCCTATGAAAGGTACTCGTCGCTTAGGTATCAAAGGGAAGCTTGCCCCTAGATACGTGGGACCTTTCAAGATTGTCAGCAAGAGAGGCGACCTCGCCTATCAACTCGAGCTTCCTTCAAACTTTGCAAATGTTCATGACGTGTTCCATGTCTCTCAGCTTCGAAAGTGCTTCAAGACTCCTGACCGCACTGTCAACTTCGAGGACATTGAGCTCCAAGAAGATCTCTCTTATCGTGAGCACCCAGTTGCTATTCTTGAAGAGACTGAACGCAAGACTCGCAACAAGTCAATCAAATTTCTCAAAGTCAAGTGGTCACACCATTCCGACCGTGAAGCTACCTGGGAACGTGAGGATCACCTCCGTTCTGAGTACCCGGCGTTCTTTCAGTCCTAGATCTCGGGACGAGATCCTTTCGTAGTGGTCGAGTGTTGTAACACCCCGGATGTAACTTTCCTAATTTGTACTCCAACTCTTGCTGTTTCCGGCGTTAAGTTATAATTATTTCCTCGGGTTTGGGTTTTTGCCTCCGTCTGTTGTTGTCGTAGTCATGCATCTCATATCATGTCATCATGTGCATTGCATTTGCATACGTGTTCATCTCATGCATTCGAGCATTTTCCCCGTTGTCCGTTTTGCATTCCGACACTTCGTTCTCCTCCGGTGGCCATTTCTAGCTTTCTTTCGTGTGTGGGGATTAAACATTTTCGGATTGGACCGAGACTTGCCAAGTGGCCTTGGTTTACTACCGGTAGACCGCCTGTCAAGTTTCGTACCATTTGGACTTTGTTTGATACTCCAACGGTTAACTGAGGGACCGAAAAGGCCTCGTGTGTGTTGCAGCCCAACACCCCTCCAATTTGGCCCAAAACCCACCAAACTCTGCTCCATGTCCTAGAGCGTTCGATCACGATCGCGTGGCCGAAAACCGCACCTCATTTGGACTCTCCTAGCTCCACCTATGCCTATATATACACCCCCCATTCCAATTCGCGGATCCTCTCCCCCCTAACCCTAAAAGTTTCCACCTCGCGCGGCCGGACATTGTCCGCCCCGCGCCGGACGTCGCCGCCGCCCCAACCGGGAGCCGCCACATGGCGCTCCACCGCCAGCCGCCGCCGCGGCCCGGGAGCCCAGGTCCGGCCCCCGCGGCCCGCTCCCGCTCCCCGCCGCCTCGCGCCGCCGCCGCCTCGCCGCCTGCCGCCTCCACCGGCCGCCGCCTCCCGCCGCCTGCCACACTCCGCCGCCTCGCCAAGCCTGCCGGCCGCCTCCGCCCGCTCCGCCGCGGCAGGGACGCCGCGTCGCGCCGCCCCTCGCCCCAGCCGGCCCCAGCTCCGGCCCGGCCACCAGCGACCTTCCCCTCGCCGGATCCGGCGCCTCCAACCCCGGCCGCCGCCGTCCTCGACTTCTCCGGCGAGCCGTGCCGCCATCCTCAGATTCCGTGCCGTGAACAGTAAACCCTAGATCTAGATCTGAGGGTTGTTTTTTCTCTAAGTCCCAGATATTTTAGCTCATATGCCCATGTTCGCGGCTCCGTAACTTTGCATCCGTAGCTCCGATTCATGCATATAGCATATCAAAATGTTCATCTCAGAGAGTACATCATTTCATTGCATTGCATCATTTTCATTTGAGCTCATCTTGATGCCCGAAATGCTGTTAGAAGAGGGCTATTTGAGTTAATTGTCAGATCTGCTACTTCATCTTAGACTTTTGTCATTTTTGCCATGATTAATGTGTGCATGATATGGCCGTGAGTTCTTCATATGTTTTGTTAAGGGTTTTGTCATCTATCCAGAGGTGCAACCCATGTATTTTTAGGATGTGTGTGGTGACTTGTGCAAGCTTGCAAAGTGGTGCACTTGCTAATTCTGTTTTCAGGGACTTAGTAATTTCACTAAGTCCTGGGATTGTTTAGTTCATGATGCCATATGTTCTTGTTGTTTCCTAGTGATCCGTGCCTCTTTTGAGGATGATCAGTAAGGGAGTTTTGTTAATCTTGTAGTGCTCTATCCATCCATGTCTTTGTTTGCAATTATGGAGCACCCTAGCTTGAATCAATCGAGCTCTACTTTTGCTTTGTTGCGAATCTGGGCAGATCATCAACTTGTTTGTGATTTTGCCGATGCTATTGTAGTTGATCCGTGCATGCTATGCCATTGTTCTTACCATGTCTAGCTTGTATTTTGTGCCTTCTTAACGGTTGTATGCTTGTCTTGCCATGACTTGCACCGTGGTGAGTGCATCGAGCTCGTAAACATGCCTTCGTGAGTTATGTTTTTGCTATGTTCGTGTGCTTGTTAGTATATTTTGTGATCCCTTTTGGCTCAAGGTCACTAAGGGACTTTTGTTAAGATTGTTGAGTACCTCCATGCCATGTCTTTCTTTTCCATGTTCAGGTCCTGTAGCATGTTGTTTTGTTGCTCCGGAGAGGGCTATATGATCTGAAATTCCAGACAAGTGTTAATTTCACTAAGTCTGAGATCTGTTTTACCATTTGCGTTTTTGCCATGCTTGTTTGAACCTGTTAATGGATGATTTGGCCGTAGCTAAGTGCTAGACTTTTGTTAAGAATCTTGTGTGCATCCCTGCCATGTATTTTTTTGTCATGTTTGGGTGCTGTAGCATGTTCATTTCATTGCATTTAGATGCCTACTTACTGTAAATCGCAGACCGGTGTCATTTTTGAATCGCTTGCCATTTCCAAACCGTAACTCCGATTCCGGCGTTCTTTATATCATTTTCAAGCGATTTCATCTCATCTTTCCAGTGGAACACTTGGAATTCCATGTTGAGGCCAGGTTCATGCATTTCCTGTCATATCTTGCATTTTGCATCCTACATCGCATCCCGCATAGCATATCATCATTTCATCATATTGCTTGGTCTTGCATGTGGTTGATTGTATTCTTGTTGCTTGTTTGTCTTGTTTGGGTAGATTTGGGAGACGAGTTCGATAACGAGGAGCCCGTTGAGTTTGCTCTTGAGGATCCAGTCAACTTTGACAACTGTGCAGGCAAGATGATCATACCCTCGAAATCACTAATATCTTTGCTATACTAGTTTGCTCGCTCTTTTGCTATGCCATTGCTACGATGCCTACCATTTTCTGGAAAGCCTCCTAAATTGCCATGTCAAACCTCTAACCCACCATTGTCCTACCAAACCATTGATTGGCTATGTTACCGCTTTGCTCAGCCCCTCTTATAGCGTTGCTAGTTGCAGGTGAAGATTGGAGGCCGTTCCTTGTTGGAACATCTTTTATTTACTTGTTGGGATATCATTATATAGCCATGTTATCTTAATGCATCTATATACTTGGTAAAGGGTGGAAGGCTCGGCCTCTCGCCTAGTGTTTTGTTCCACTCTTGCCGCCCTAGTTTCCGTCATATCGGTGTTATGTTCCCGGATTTTGCGTTCCTTACGCGGTTGGGTTATAATGGGAACCCCTTGATATTTCGCCTTGATTAAAGCTTTTCCAGCAATGCCCAACGTTGGTTTTACCATTTGCCACCTAGCCTTTTCTTTCCCTTGGGTTCTGCAGACTCAAGGGTCATCTTATTTTAACCCCCCCCCCCCGGGCCAGTGCTCCTCTGAGTGTTGGTCCACCTGTCAGCTACCGGTGGCCACCAAGGGCAACTCTGGGCTGGCCTACCCGTACCTAGGACAATCTGAGTGTGCCCTGAGAAAGAGATATGTGCAGCTCCTATCAGGATTTGTCGGCACATTCGGGCGGTGTTGTTGGTCTTGTTTTAACCTGTCAAAGTGTCTTGAGTTACCGAGATACCGAGTCTGATCGGAACGTCTTGGGAGGAGGTCTATTCCTTCGTTGACCGTGAGAGCTTGTCATGGGATAAGTTGGGACTCCCCTGCAGGGATTGAACTTTCGAAAGCCGTGCCCGCGGTTATGGGCAGATGGGAATTTGTTAATGTCCGGTTGTAGATAACTTGAACCTTAATTAATTAAAATGAATCAACTGAGTGTGTTACCGTGATGGCCTCTTCTCGGTGGAGTCCGGGAAGTGGACACGGTGTTGGAGTAATGTTTGCGCAGGTTGCTCTCTAGTTTCTCGCTCGCGCTTTGCCTCCTCTTCTCGCTCTCCTTTGCGAATAAGTTAGCCACCATATTTGCTAGTCGCTTGCTGCAGCTCCACTCATATTTCACCTTGCCATTCCTATAAGCTCAAATAGTCTTGATCGCGAGGGTGCGAGATTGCTGAGTCCCTATGACTCACAGATTACTATTACACCAGATGCAGGGCCTGATGATTCCGCTCCAGGAGACGCGTACGAGCTCAAGTGGGAGTTCGACGAAGACTCTCAACGATACTATGTTTCCTTTCCCGACGATCAGTAGTGGTGCCCAGTTGGGGTGAACGGGACCGTTGTCGCATGTTGGGTTCTCTTTTATTTTGGCGCAGTAGTCGGGCCATGAGTGTTTGGATGATGTAATGTTATTTATGTACTTGATTGACGTGGCGAGTGTAAGCCAACTATGTTATCTCCCCTTTTATTATTATTACATGGGATGTTGTGAAGATTGCCTAACTTGTGACATATGCCTTCAATGCGATTATGTCTCTAAGTCGTGCCTCGACACGTGGGAGCTATAGTCGCATCGAGGGTGTTACAGCCTCGATGCCCATGTGGGACACGAGAAAACCCAGGAGCTTGCCCGAGGGGACCCCAAACAAGCACTTCTCCGGGTTGAGCCGTAGGTCCACTTCGTTGAGGCTCGCAGAGGTTTCTTCCAAGTCTTGTATCAGGGTTTTTGCCTCCCGGGACTTCACCACAATGTCGTCGATGTAAGCTTCAGAGTTCCTCCCGAGCTGCCGGCCTAAGGCGATGTGCATCAGCCGCTGAAAGGTTGCACCTGCGTTGCGCAACCCAAATGGCATGCACGTATAGCAGTACAATCCACATGGGGTCAGGAAAGCCGTTTTTTCCACGTCTTCTACCGCCATCTTGATCTGGTGATAGCCTAAGAAGGCATCTAGGAAGCACAATAGGTCACACTCTACGGTAGAGTCGACTATCTGGTCAATGCGGGGGAGCGGAAATGGATCCTGTGGGCAGGCTTTGTTGAGGTTGGTGAAGTCGACACACATGTGTTCCTTTCCTCCCTTTTTTGGCACAACAACCGGATTAGCAAGCCAATCTGGGTAACGGACCTCGCGGATAACTCCTACCGCTTCTAGCTTCCGGGTCTCCTGAACGATGAAAGCTTGTTTCTCAGTGGACTGTCACCTCGCCTTCTGCTTCACGGGGCGCACGTTGGGGCACACGTTAAGGTGATGCTCAGTCACACCCCTCGGGACCCCTGCTAATTGATCAGGTTCCCATGCGAACACCTTCTTGTTCGCACGCAGGAACCTCACCAGGGCCTTCTCCTGCTCGGGCTCGAGGTTGGCTCCTATGGTGAAGGTAGTGTCAGTGGACCCGTCCTCGTCGACCAGTACCTGCTTGGTTTCCGCCTTGTCTTGGGTGAACAGTTGCTTCTTTTTAGCCGGCGCAGCCCCCTTGGGCTCAAGGGCGTCGGTGCTGGTGGGCTGCGCCACCGCGGCCGCCCTGAAGGCAAGCTTGAGCGCCTGCAGCGCATCCCTTGTGTCTCCTGACACGGTAAGGACGCCGCTACTTCCGGGCATCTTCATGAGGTTGTACGCCGGGTGAGTTGCTGCCATGAACTGGGCCAAGGCCGGATAGCCGAGGATGGCGTTGTAGGGGAGGCCGATGGGGGCGATGTCGAAGTCGATCAGCTCTGTGCGGAAGTTGTCGTGGGTGCCGAAGGTCACCGGGAGGCGGATCTGTCCCAAGGAGGCGGTGGAACCGACTCCGACACCCGAGAAAGGCCTGCTAGGCAGAAGTCGGTCTAGCGATATGTGGAGGAGGCTGAAGGCCTCCACTGAGAGCACACTAAGGCCGGCACCGCCGTCGATGAGGGTCCTAGTGACGGCCACCTGGCAGATGGTGGGGGTGCACAGCATCGGGAGCCCGCCCGAACCGACGGGGTTGATGGGGTGATCGTCCGAGTCGAAGGTTAGATCGGCCTCGGGCACCACCCAGCCCGGGGGGGCTTTTCGACGCTTGGAGGCGATGCTGATCCGGCGGGTGAACGGCTTGACGTGGCGGCTCGAGGGTGGTGCCTGTGAGCCACCCAGGAGAGCTGCGACGACGGGCGGCACTGGTGCGGCATAACGGGCGAGGAAGAGGTCGCGCGGCTCCTCCCAGGAGGGCCCAGAAGTCGTCGGCGGGTGGAGGAGCCATGCGCGCGGGTCACCGGCAAGGGACATGGGGAACCAGTTGGCCATCACTTGGTCGTCGCCCCCGGCTTTGAGGACAGCCTCCTCATACGCCAGCAGGAAAACCAGCGGATCCGTCGCGTCGTTGTAGCACGGCGGCGTCTCAGGCTTGAATTTGTGCGTCCACTGCACCTATCGCAAGGTGGGGGCCAAGGCTCGGAGCCCCCCGGCCCCAGTGCCGGCATCGGTTGCCGGAGCGGGCGGCGCGTTGTCCCCCATGGGGGCGAAACGCGATGTTGGTGGAGAGCGGGTTGTCGAGAGGGAGAACTCCGGCGCACCCCTACCTGGCGCGCCAAATGTCGGATTCCGGGTTCCGGCAGACCCTTAAGGTTCGAACTCTGGGGTGCGCACGGAGATCTTTCCACTATCGACTCGCACATATATGGCTCGCAAGAAATCTAGGCTGGAAAGAAGAAAACACAGAGGACACGAGGTTTATACTGGTTCAGGCCACCAATGTGGTGTAATACCCTACTCCAGTGTGTGGTGTGGTGGATTGCCTCAGGGGCTGATGATGAACAATACAGGGGGAAGAACGGCCTCGCGAGAGGTGTTCTTGAGCTGGTGTGGTATGTTCTACTTGGTCCGGATCCCCTTCCCTCTATGGTGGCTAGTCCTACTTATAGAGGCCCTGGTCCTCTTCCCAAAATGTGAGCGGGAAGGGCGCCAACAATTGGCCATTTTGAAGGGGAACATCTAGTGCAAGTTATCCTGACCAAAGGTGGTCTTCGGCTACCAAAAGCACTGGTGATGACGCCGTCTTGGGCTCCACGATGACCTCCGTCCTGCCGCTCTACTGGTCTTGGTCTCGTTGCACCGGAATGGTAACCTTTGCCCGATGCCTTGGACTGTGCTTGTTCCCTTTGCATCGAAGGGGAAACAAGGACACTACACAAGCTGGTGCCCGCCTGGCGCCCGCCTGATCTCGATCGTCATGGCTTGCGTCACGGGCTCCTCACGAGGTGCCCCTGCCTTGATCTCTCCACCTCCTCGCGAGCCTGCATGATGAGGCTGCTCCTGAGGAAGCTTCCTGTCGTCCGCCCCGCAGGGCTTGGCCCCGCTTGAGCTGATGAAGCCGGGCCGCACTGGGCCCCCACTCGAGCCATGCCGCAGGCCGCAGGCAGGCAAGTCTTGGGACCCCCGTTCCCGGAACACCGTCAGACTTTAAAGAGCACTTGAAAAAACCACATAGAGAAAACCAACTCAAAAATAAAAGCCACATAGAGAAAACCAACCAAAGTCAAGCCAGAGAAGCAAGACACCCCCACGAGAAAAGCCTCCCTTGCCGGGAAGGCGAGCTCGACAAGGACGAGGCCACCCCCGGAAGAAGACATCCAAGGCATCCCGGTAGGGCCTGTCGGGACTCGTGGAGGCAGAACCACCTCACCCAACCACTCCACCACGACCCACGTCGTCAATCAGTGTGGTGTCAAGCCGCAAAGTGACTAAGTGGCATCCATTCACCACATGGCGGCCTCTTTCTACAGGAGATGCCTACAGATGACACCCGTTGTGCGACGTGTCAAGCAAGTAGACGTAGAGCTGGCAAGATGGCCCAATTGGGATATCCGACTGGAATCTGCCATCGAGAGGATTACACTTCAGAGTGATTTCAGTCAGTATCTTCTCTAGAACTTTGTATGTCTTTGACTCTAGGGCAGTGTCCTTGGGTAGCGTGTCTAGGTCAGGCTTACGACCCTACCCTAGGTACATGTCATCGTCATGTAACATCCCAAAATTATAAATTTTGGAATGTTATAATAAATAGATAGATTGATTGATTGTTTGATTGATTGTCTGAAAATGAGTGAATTCGAAACCTTTTGAAAGTTAAACGAGAGGGAATAAAAGGACTTTCCCGAACTTTCATTTTTTTATTTAGATCTCCATGAATTCAAATTCTTTTCAAATACAAAACCCTGGAGAGAAGATGACATGACTTCTTCCATTATTTAAATGACAAGGGGTGTTGAAAATATTTGAATTTCATTTGGAAAATATTTCCAATTCTGAAACTTTATGCAACTCAATGATTTTCACGAGAGGAGATAAAATGACTTCTTCAAATTATATGAAATATGAGTTGGGAGTTTCAAAGGATCAAATTCAAAGTCTTTTGAATTTATTTTCCATTTGGAGTTATTTGAGTTTTATTCAAATTATTTTTCTCCAAAAATAAAATATATGGAAAATAGGGTAACATGATTCCCTACATCAGAAAATTGGAGATAAATAAATTTGAATTCATTCTTGTATTTCTAAAATGATTTTTATTGGATTTTATTAGACCAGTAGCACTCTTTGAATTATCTGAATTTGTGTGTATTTTATTTAATGCTAGAAAAATGTCCATGTTGTAGAAATTCTTTTTCTAAAAAATTTGATATATTATATGCCTAGGTTATTTTATTTTTATTCAGATTTATTTCATTTTGAAGTGTGTGTAAAAAAAACTTTCCCCGCGCCAGGCCGAGCCAACTGGGCCGAAGCCCAGCCAGCCGGCCCAGCGTCGCGCCCCGCTCGTCCCCGAGCTCGGGCGGACTCCCGCCACTGCACGCCGCCGATTCCGCCTCGGCTATGCCGTCGTGCCCGCCTCGGCCTCCTCCTGCCCCCTTCTCCACGCACCGCGGCCGACCCCCCCTATAAAGCCGCAGTTCCGCCGCCCCTCTCCCCCTGCCGCACCGCGCCGCGCCGCCCCTCCCGCATCTCGCCACCGCCCGCGCCGCAAACCGCCGCCGCCACTGCTACCAGATCCACGCTGCGCCGCCGCATGCTGCCACCGCCGCTGCACGCCCTGCGCCCCGTTCCGCCGCCCCGCGCCGCACGCCGTCCCCGCCCGAAGCCCGCAGCCGCCGCTGCCGGACTCGCCACCGACCGCAAGCCCGCCGGTTTTCTCGTAAAACTGACGAACCGCACGAACCGGTAAAAAAAACCCGCACAAAACCCGACCCGGTTTTTCCCTTCGGTTTTCTGTTAAACGGTTTATTGTTTTAGGTTAATTTAATTAGAGATCGTTCGCCTGTTAGTCCTCTGTAGTGAACGGCTTTCGTTCTGCAGGGTTCTGTAGCGAACGTTCGTTCGATAGGATTTTTCTTTTTCTTTTTTTCGGCCAGGGACTCATCTGTAAAGGTTTTATTTACAGTTTAGTCCCTAAACTTCAAACGATCATTACTTTTCGCTCGTTTGTCCAAATCCAACGAAACCAACGCCCACGTCTTCGTTATGATCTCCTCTATCCAGTAATCCAACTCAAACATGTTTTTGAAAAGTTTAAAATTTGAATTAGATCAGATTTGAATTCAAACTTTGTTTGATCATAACTTGAGTTTCATAGCTCCGTTTGAGTTCATTCTTTTTGCAAATCGAAGCTCTTGACCTAAACCTTCTGATAAGGCCAAATTCACATAATTTTGGTACTGTTAGAAATTGTTTTATGTTGCAAGAGTTATTTGCTTGGTTTTGAAGTTTTCCAAATCATCTTTGAGTGATTGCTTATGTGTGGTTACTATTGCTTGCCTACGATAGATTGACCGGAGTGTGACGAGTAGATCTATCAAGATTTTTGAGTGCGAATCATCTTCATCAACATTGCAGGCAAGTTCACACTTTGATCATATCCCTTTTCATACCCAGTTTTTATGCATTAGTTTCAACCCTCAAACATTGCATGAGTAGGATTGAAAACATGTGGGTATTGGGAAGTAGTTGATGAGGTAGTACCTATTACCTGTTTATTATCAATCCTTTGGGAGTTACTTCTATGTTTGCTTATTATGCCATGCTATGCTAGTAAACGTGGATTGGGTGAGTGATATCCATGACAGATGTGAGTTTGTTAATTAATGGTTTATCTAAGGTGGCAACCTAAACACACATCTGGGTGGATTGAGGCACCTGGGTATTCCAGGACTTGCCTGTTTTCTTTTGGACCGCCACCCAGGCTCAAAGGGATCATGAGATTATTCATGCTAGAAACTTCCGTGTGTAGCCACAAGCTATTATGGGCTCTAGCATAGTTGACTAAGTCGTGCGAGCTCTTACAGTGGTAGACTAGCAGATGTAGGGGATGTAGGTGGTACGATCTACCTGATCGTAAGGTGCGAGCGCTTCTGAAAGACTATGTCTCGGTCATCCATCTTCTCAAACACCATGTAGTGCGAGAAACCAAACGGAGGCGATCGAGTCTTGTGGGGAAAAGTGTGCAAACCTCTGTAGAGTGTAATAAACTAATCATGATTAGCCGTGTCCCCGGTTATGGACGACCTTGAGTATCTAGTACCTGGATTATCATGTGAATCTCAACATGTTACCCTAAATTAATTTTGTTGGGCTTTGTTTAATGATGATACTTAATTGGGACTGAGAATGCTGTCAACCATTCTCAATGTTTAACAACTACCATGATAGTTAAATAAATTTGTTCCTTTGAAGTAGGGAAAAATTGGCTTTATGCAAAACCCTGTAACCATAGAGCTTTCCACCAGCCAAATATGCATGTAGTGATAGCCATTGTTCATCATTTCTCTCTATGGTGTGAATTTGCCAGTACATTCAATGTACTGACCCTTTGTGGCTGCAACGTCTCATGTTGCAGGTTTATATTACGACGAGTAAGTGATACGTTAGGGTTACGATTTCTACACTCAACTTTGCCGTTGGTGTTGATGGGAATCCACAACCTTGTTACTTCCGCTATTTTTGGATTGAGGTAATAGTATTTACGTTACTTTATCCATGTGATTTACCTCTGTTATAAATCCTCGAGTACTGTGTGTCAGCATACCGATCCAGGGATGACACTTAAGCACAGAGACTTGATCCATTCGGGTCGGGTCGCTACAAACTACCCCCACTTTCTAGCCTTGTTTTGCTTAATTTCGTCCTAAATTCAAAAATACCCACCAAAAATAGCCCCCATTTTTTTGTGATTTGTTGGTTTGATGATGTTTTGTTGATTCTGATCGATGGATTCGTCGTGTCTTAAGTAGATCTATCTTTCCAAAATTTCCCCACTTTCCATCCATGAAATCCATCAAATTTGCCCCCAAAATCATCAATTTCCGCCCCCAAAATTGAGTTCATCCTCAGATTTGGAGCCGGGACATCCGGCCCGTGGCCCCGTACATCTAGCTCCTCGAGCACAATTTCGCGCAAGTTTTTGGACATCAAGTCCCGGTTTTCTGGCCCCGACACCGGATGTCCCGCCCCTGGCTTTTCAGCCTCCCATGTTTCACTGTTTTGACCATAACTGAGTCCATTTTTGGCGTTCTTTAGCTCGTTTTGAATCTCTTGACATCCCCCATCACACAGAAATACTACCATCACCATTTGATTCCATAAAATTTTTGGAACTTTGGCATCTTTGCCTAGGGCCTTCACCCTATACCCCCACCGACTTCCGCAACCTAACCCATTTTGTTCCCCATAGCATTAGTGGTTGCTTGAGTAGTGATTCGAGTCTCCTAAGGTGTTTAGGCTATGTAGGGATGGTTACTTCTTCTTCAACCACCACCATAACTTCCGCATAGGCTTGCCCACCCTTCTTCCACCCCAACTTAACCCAATTTTGTTTGTGTTGTGAGTTGGGTCTCCTAAGGTGTTTCAGCTACTTAGGGATCGTGACTTCGAGTCCGACATCGTGTATAGCCCATCATACCCTTCCGCCACCTTAACCCATTTTGACTGGGTTTCCATAAATACTTCTGCAACCACCACCGCGTTCCCGCTACCACCATTTGAAAATTGAGATTTCGAGTTCGCGGTTTTTCTGTTTCCTAAGGTGTTTCGGCTAATTAGGAACGGTTTGATGTCGAGAACACCGCCACTCATCATCGCCACCGACGGTAACCTCTATATCTTCTTGGTATTGTAGCATCCCCTCATTGTACATCCATTCTTGCCATTGTATTGTTAATCCCTGGCCCATTTTGCGTCACTTGCCTATCGAGACTAGCCATTGAGTATTGTCGGCAACGTTACTTATGCACATTAGTGATAATCAATATGCACCTTCCATTTCATACATACCATATCATCTTGGTATCATAGTACCATCCCATGTGTCGCAAGATTGTTCCCGCATATACACAATTGCTATCTTGGTTTGTGCATTTCGCATTGTGGCCATATCAAAAAAAGAATAAGCTTTTAAGCAAAGAAAAAAGAGCACAAAAGCCTATAAGCAATGGCCATAGCATCATACCACATTGCATATAGGATTGCCATATCCGATCATCTTGGATCGTGTGAGAAACACCGGGAACAGTATATATACATATCATACTTGGGATAGGAAGTCCTTGCATTTTACATCTTATAGGTTGTGCACAAGTGTCGTATCCGCCTATTGTGCAATCGTGCTAGCATCTCTCTAGAGTTGTGCAACAAGAGCATTTTCCGTGGATTCCACATTTTGAGCTCATTCCTTGGTTGCATGACCCCATTTATCTATCTGTGTGCGCGTTTCTGTGTGCCATATTGCTATTGGTCTACTTGTTTCACTTGCGAATTTGTGAATCTTTTTCAACATTATTGACTCTTGCTAACATTTTGCATCAAATTTTTGTGCCACTATCCTCACCAAGCTACTCCATAAGCCTTACTTGTGCAAGTGTGAGAATTGACAAGATATGGTACCAATTGTGCTATTTCCTTGATACATTATTGAGTGATCATTGATCCACCTTCAACATCGGGTAAGGTACATTGGTCTAGTTCTTCTATTTCTCCCACCCATATTTGCTCGAGTCTTATGATGGATAGGCAAACACACCTCCTTCGGTCTACAACAACAATGACGAGTTTGGTGCCATGAAAAACAACTTGGGTGCCAAGATGGATGCTCAAATGGAGGAGATCAAAGCCCTCATCAAGTCCTAGAAGCAATCTTTGTCGGTGCAACAAACCCCAGGTCTGTTGCCCAGACTATGCACAAGCACGGGAACAAGATCAAGGCACCAGCCCAGGTCACAATACAAGGAACCAAGAGCTTAGAAGGACCAACATGCAGATCAAGAGGACCAAAGTCAAGCCAGAGAAGCAAGACACCCCCACGAGAAAAGCCTCCCTTGCCGGGAAGGCGAGCTCGACAAGGACGAGGCCACCCCCGGAAGAAGACGTCCAAGGCATCCCGGTAGGGCCTGTCGGGACTCGTGGAGGCAGAACCACCTCACCCAACCACTCCACCATGACCCACGTCGTCAATCAGTGTGGTGTCAAGCCGCAAAGTGACTAAGTGGCATCCATTCACCACATGGCGGCCTCTTTCTACAGGAGATGCCTACAGATGACACCCGTTGTGTGACGTGTCAAGCAAGCAGACGTGGAGCTGGCAAGATGGCCCGGCAAGGCTTGTCGGGCAACCAATGATGTGACGCTGAGCGGCACATTTAATGCGCCCTGTCAGCCTGCAGAGTTAGGTATGATAGCACTGTTTGCTATCTTATCAGTGCATAATGACTACTTTGCCATTGTGGTAACCCCTTAATCTATAAAAGGAGGCCCATGGAAACTGTAGAAAGGGTTGGAAGGTGGGACAACTCACACCCCCATACATGCGTAGCCACCGCCGCCCCTGCCGGGCAAGTGTACTACGCTCCACCACCTCTCTTCCACCATCAATCCACCAAAGCAGGAGTAGGGTTATACGCCTCACAGCGACCCAAACATGGGTAAAATTGCTCGTGTGATCCCTACCGTGCTGCCCCCACGTTGGTCTGCTCTTTATGCAATGCGACGTCCCCCCTACCGAACCAGCAAGGGGCCCTCTAGCACCATAGGTGGCCATGGTTTCCCGCGATATCTTTGGCGCGCCAGGTGAGGGGGGCCGCTTGCGCGAACCTGAAGGCATGTGCAGCGCGTCATCTTCATCACCATCGTCACCTACGACGGCGCCACCAACCATGGCGCCCCAGAAGAATCCAGTGCTTCGGCTCATCCGTCCACCTCGAAGGCTCCGCCGCCCGCAGCCTCTAATGATGCGGGGGGTGTGGAGGCAAACGAGGACGTGGACGCCGCTGGAGGTGTGGTTATAGCAGGCGGCACCATCACCACTTCCCTCGCGGCCGATGTAGGAGCGGAAGGCACCGGAGAGAACGGCATCAGCAACGCCCCGACGACCATGCTCCACAAGGTATGGGTGAGGGGGTTACTCCGTCCGCGCCCCCTCCTCCCACCGACGGGCATAGCCGCAGCAATGGCGCTCCGTTCAGGGTGAATCGCCGCCCTCCGGACGCCCCCGCCACGGGAGCGACCGCAGCGCGCGCACCTCCCCCGGGACGGGTCGACCAAGTTGCTACGCCCGACGGAGCCGCTGGTCTTCGAGCACCTTCGCCGCACCCCCATGCCATCCAGGTGGCCGCTCCGCAACAGCGGGGGCACGGTGCTGCCGCCGCTGGCACCATCAGGAGCCGAGCGACAGTGTGATCCACTTCATCATCACCCATGCCAAGAACAGCCACAAAGGCCATGGCGTGGGCTCACATGCTGCTGAGGTTTCCGCCAGCGGCCGAGCAGATGGACGAATGGCATGTCACCATCCAAAGTCTGCTCAGTTTCATTGAAGCTCGGGGCTCGTGGAGAGCTGGCCCGCCACGGCCTCCCCAAGCAACGACAACGGCTCGCGCTGCTGACCGCACAGAAGGGGCCACCCCTAAGGTGCAATCCCCACCATGGCAGCCAGCGCGAGCGCAGCAGAATCAAGACCCTGATGACGTCTCGATGGCCTCTTCTGACCATCGAGCACGTCCAGGCCGATGGAGAGCCCTAGAGGATAGATGGAGGGGAGATGCACGCTGATGTCTACTACACAACCTTCTTGTAGACGTTGTTGGGCCTCCAAGTGCAGAGGTTCGTAGGACAGTAGCAAATTTCCCTCAAGTGGATGACCCTAAGGTTTATCAATCTGTGGGAGGCGTAGGATGAAGATGGTCTCTCTCAAGCAACCCTGCAACCAAATAACAAAGAGTCTCTTGTGTCCCCAACACACCCAATACAATGGTAATTTGTATAGGTGCACTAGTTCGGCGAAGAGATGGTGATACAAGTGCAATATGGATGGTAGATATAGGTTTTTGTAATCTGAAAATATAAAAACAGCAAGGTAACTAATGATAAAAGTGAGCACAAACGGTATTGCAATGCTAGGAAACAAGGCCTAGGGTTCATACTTTCACTAGTGCAAGTTCTCTCAACAATAATAACATAATTGGATCATATAACTATCCCTCAACATGCAACAAAGAGTCACTCCAAAGTCACTAATAGCGGAGAACAAACGAAGAGATTATTGCAGGGTACGAAATCACCTCAAAGTTATCCTTTCTGATCTTATCTATTCAAGAGTCCATAGTAAAATAACATGAAGCTACTCTTTCCGTTCAATCTATCATTGAGTTTGTACTAGAATAACACCTTAAGACACAAATCAACCAAAACCCTAATGTCACCTAGATACTCCAATGTCACCTCAAGTATCTGTGGGTATGATTATATGATATGCATCACACAATCTCATATTCATCTATTCAACCAACACAAAGAACTTCAAAGAGTGCCCCAAAGATTCTACCGGGGAGTCAAGACGAAAACGTGTGCCAACCCTTATGCATAAGTTCATGAGGTCACAGAACTCGCAAGTTGATCACCAAAACATACATCAAGTGGATCACATGATATCCCATTGTCACCACAGATAAGCACATGCAAGACATACATCAAGTGTTCACAAATCCTTAAAGACTCAATCCGATAAGATAACTTAAAACGGAAAACTCAATCCATTACAAGAGAGTAGAGGGGGAGAAACATCATAAGATCCAACTATAATAGCAAAGCCCGCGATACATCAAGATCGTGCCGAGTCAAGAGCACGAGAGAGAGAGATCAAACACATAGCTATTGGTACATACCCTCAGCCCCGAGGGTGAACTACTCCCTCCTCATCATGGAGAGTGTCGGGATGATGAAGATGGCCACCAGAGAGGGATTCCCCCCCCCCTCCGGCAGGGTGCCGGAACGGGTCTAGATTGGTTTTCGGTGGCTATGGAGGCTTCTGGCGGCGGAACTCTTGATCTAGGTTTCTTTCTGGAAGTTTGGGGTTATATAAGAGGTGTTGGAGTCGGGAACAAGTCAGGGGGTCCCCGAGGTGGCCACGACGTAGGGGGGCGCGCCCAGGGGGTAGGGCACCCCCCCCCCACCTCCTGGTGGCCTCGAGACTCTTCTGGCCCAGCTCTGGTACTCTGTGGGCTTCTTCTGGTCCAAAAATGACCTCCGTTAATTTTCAGGTCAATTGGACTCCATTTGGTTTTCCTTTTCTGCGATACTCAAAAACAAGGAAAAAACAAAAACTAGCACTGGGCTCTAGGTTAATAGGTTAGTCCCAAAAATCATATAAAATAGCATATAAATGCATATAAAACATCCAAGGTTAATAATATAATAGCATGGAACAATAAAAAATTATAGATATGTTGGAGACGTATCAAGCATCCCCAAGCTTAATTCCTTCTCGTCCTCGAGTAGGTAAATGATAAAAACAGAATTTTGGATGTGGAATGCTACCTAACATATTTATCTATGTAATCCTCTTTATTGTGGCAAGAATATTCAGACCCATAAGATTCAAGACAAAAGTTTAATATTGACATAAAAATAATAATACTTCAAGCATACTAACAAAGCAATTATGTCTTCTCAAAATAACATGGCCAAAGAAAGCCTATCCCTACAAAATCCTATAGTTTTGCTATGCTTCATTTTCATCACACAAAAATGCTCTCATCATGCACAACCCTGATGACAAGCCAAGCAATTGTTTCATACTTTAGTAATCTCAAACTTTTTTCAACTTTCATGCAATACATGAGCATGAGCCATGGACATAGCACTATAGTTAGAATAGAATATGATGATGGAGGTTGTGTGTAGAAGACAAAAAGGGAGAAAGTCTCACATAGACGCGGCTAATCAACGGGCTATGGAGATGCCCATCAATTAATGTCAATACGAGGAGTAGGGATTGCCATGCAACGGATGCACTAGAGCTATAAATGTATGAAAGCTCAACAAAAGAAACTAAGTGGGTGTGCATCCAACTTGCTTACTCACGAAGACCTAGGGCATTTGAGGAAGCCCATCGTTGGAATATACAAGCCAAGTTCTATAATGAAAATTCCCACTAGTATATGAAAGTGACAATATAAGAGACTCTCTATCATGAAGATCATGATGCTACTTTGAAGCACAAGTGTGGAAAAAGGATAGTAGCATTGTCCCCTTTTTCCTTTCTTTTTTTATTTTTTATTTGGCCTTTCTTTTTTTCTTTTCTTTTTTTGGCCTTTCTTTTTCTTATTTTTTTTGGACAGTGCTCTATTAATGATGATCATCACACTTCTATTTATTTACAACTCGATACTAGAACAAAATATGACTTTATATGCATGCCTCTGGCGGTGTACCGGGATGGGCAATGAATCAAGAGTGACAGGTATGATAAATTATGCATGGTGGCCTTGCCACAAATACGATGTCAACTACATGATCATGGAAGGCAATATGACAATGATGATGTGTGTCATGATGAACAGAACGATGGAAAGTTGCATGGCAATATATCTCGGAATGGCTAGGGAAATGCCATAATAGGTAGGTATGGTGGCTGTTTTGAGGAAGATATAAGGAGGTTTATGTGTGACAGAGCGTATCATATCACGGGGTTTGGATGCACCGGTGAAGTTTGCACCAAATCTCGAGGTGAGAAAGGGCAATACATGGTACCGAAGAGGCTAGCAATGATGGAAGGGTGAGAGTGCGTATAATCCATGGACTTAACATTAGTCATAAAGAACTCACATACTTATTGCAAAAATCTACAAGTCATCAAAAACCAAGCACTACGTGCATGCTCCTAGGGGGATATATTGGTAGGGAAAGACCATCACTCGTCCCTGACCGCCACTCATAAGGAAGGCAATCAAAGAAACACCTCATGCTTCAAATTTGTCACACAACGGTTACCATATGTGCATGCTACGGGACTTGCAAACCAACACAAGTATTTCTCAAATTCACAATTACTCAACTAGCATGACTCTAATATTAACATCTTCATATCTCAAAACAATTATCAAGTATCAAACTTCTCATGGTATTCAATGCACTTATATGAAAGTTTTTATTATACCCATCTTGGATGCCTATCATATTAGGACTAATTTTATAACCCAAACAAATTACCATGCTGTTCTAAAAGACTCCCAAAATAATATAAGTGAAGCAGGAGAGTTCATCTATTTCTATAAAATAAAACCACCGCCATGCTCTAAGAAGATATAAGTGAGGCACTAGAGCAAACGACAAACTACTCCGAAAAATATAAGTGAAGCTCAATGAGTAGTCGAATAATTATGCAACTATGTGAAGATTCTATAACATTTAAGAATTTCAGATCTTGGTATTTTATTCAAATATCAAGCAAAGAAAAAGAAAATAAAATGACGCTCCAAGCAAAACACATATCATGTGGTGAATAAAAATATAGCTCCAAGTAAAGTTACCGATGAATGAAGACGAAAGAGGGGATGCCATCCGGGGCATCCCCAAGCTTAGGCTCTTGGTTGTCCTTGAATATTACCTTGGGGTGCCTTGGGCATCCCCAATCTTAGGCTCTTGGCACTCCTTATTCCATGGTCCATCGAATCTTTACTCAAAACTTGAAAACTTCACAACACAAAACTTAACAGAAAACTCGTAAGCTCCGTTAGTACAAGGAAATAAATCACCACTTAGGTACTGTTGTGAACTCATTCTAAATTCATATTGGTGTAATATCTGCTGTATTCCAACTTCTCTATGGTTCATACCCTCCGATACTACTCATAGATTCATCAAAATAAGCAAATAACACATAGAAAACAGAATCTGTCAAAAACACAAAAGTCTGTAGTAATCTGTATCAAACGTATACTTCTGGAACTCATAAAATTCTAAAATAAATTGTTTGACGTGAGGAATTTGTTTATTAATCATCTGCAAAAATAATCAACTTAATAGCACTCTTCAGTAAAAAATGGTAGCTAATCCCGTGAGCGCTAAAGTTTCTGTTTTTTACAGCAAGATCAGAAAGACTTCACCCAAGTCTTCCCAAAGGTTCTACTTGGCACAAACACTAATTAAAACATAAAACTACATCTAAACAGAGGCTAGATGAATTATTTATTACTAAACAGGAACAAAAAGCAAAGAACAAAAATAAAATTGGATTGCCTCCCAACAAGCGCTATCGTTTAACGCCCCTACCTAGACATCATGATTTCAATGATGCTCACATAAAAAATAAGAATTATAACATAAAGAGAGCATCATGAAGAATATTACTAGCACATTTAAGTCTAACCCACTTCCTATGCATAGGGATTTTGTGAACAGACAACTTATGGGAACAATAATCAACTAGCATAGGAAGGAAAAACAAGCATAACTTCAGAACTTTAAGCACATAGAGAGGAAACTTGGTATTATTGCAATTCCTGCAAGCATATGTTACTCCCTCATAATAATTTTCAGTAGTATCATGAATGAATTCAACAATGTAACCATCACATAAAGCAATCTTTTCATGATCTACAAGCATAAAAAAATTACTACTCTCCACATAAGCAAAATTCTTTTCATTCGGAATAGTGAGAGTATCATAAGAAACTCGAATACTATAAATTGTTTCCATATTAAAAGAGTAATGTTCAGAAAAAGGGTAATCATAATCATCACTACTTTTTATAGCATAAGTGTCATCACAATAATCATCATAAGTAGCAACTTTGTTCTCATCATAATTGATTGAAACCTCTTCCAAGATAGTGGAATCATTACTAAATAAAGTCATGACCTCTATGAATCCACTTTCATAATTGTCACAATAAGATTCAACATCCTCCAAATAGTGGGATCATTACTTCCTAAAGTTGACACTCTTCCAAACCCACTTTCATCAATATAACCATCATAAATAGGAGGCATGCTATCATCATAATAAATTTGCATATCAAAACTTGGGAGGTTAAAAATATCATCTTCATTAATCATAGCATCCCCAAGCTTGGGACTGATACGTCTCCAATGTATCTATAATTTTTGATTGCTCCATGCTATATTATCTACTGTTTTGGATGTTTATGGGCTTTATTATACACTTTTATATCATTTTTGGGACTAACCTATTAACCTAGAGCCCAGTGCCAGTTTCTGTTTTTACCTTATTTTAGAATATCGCAGAAAAGGAAAACCAAACGGAGTCCAATTGACCTGAAACTTCACGGAACTTATTTTTTGGACCAGAAGAAGCCCAGAAGACTTGGAGTGCACGTCAGGGGATCTTCAAGGAGGCCATGAGGTAGGGGGGCGCGCCCTCCACCCTTGTGGGCCCCTCGTGGCCCCCCTGACATACTTCTTGTGCCTATATATCTCCATATACCCTAAAAACATCAGAAGCACAATAGATCGGGAGTTCCGCCGCCAGAAGCCTTCGTAGCCACCGAAAACCAATCTAGACCCGTTCCGGCACCCTGCCGGAGGGGGCAATCCCTCTCCGGTGGCCATCTTCATCATCCCGGTGCTCTCCATGACGAGGAGGGAGTAGTTCTCCCTCGGGGCCGAGGGTATGTACCAGTAGCTGTGTGTTTGATCTCTCTCTCTCTCTCTCGTGTTCTTGAGGTGGCATGATCTTGATGTATCGCGAGCTTTTCTATTATAGTTGGATCTTATGATGTTTTATCCCCCCTCTACTCTCTTGTAATGGATTGAGTTTCCCCTTTGAAGTTATCTTATCGGATTGAGTCTTTAAAGATTTGAGAACACTTGATGTATGTCTTGCCGTGCGTATCTGTGGTGACAATGGGATATCACGTGATTCACTTGATGTATGTTTTGGTGACCAACTTGCGGGTTCCGCCCATGAACCTATGCATAGGGGTTGGCACACGTTTTCGTCGTGATTCTCTGGTAGAAACTTTGGGGCACTCTTTGAGGTTCTATGTGTTGGTTAAATAGATGAATCTGAGATTGTGTGATGCATATCGTATAATCATACCCACAGATACTTGAGGTGACATTGGAGTATATAGGTGACATTAGGGTTTTGGTTGATTTGTGTCTTAAGGTGTTATTCTAGTACGAACTATAGAGCTGTTTGTGACACCTATAGGAATAGCCCAACGGATTGATTGGAAAGAATAACTTTGAGGTGGTTACGTACCCTACCATAATCTCTTCGTTTGTTCTCCACTATTAGTGACTTTGGAGTGACTCTTTGTTGCATGTTGAGGTATAGTTCTGTGATCCAATTATGTTATTATTGTTGAGAGGACTTGCACTAGTGAAAGTATGAACCCTAGGCCTTGTTTCCTAGCATTGCAATACTGTTTGTGCTCACTTTTATCATTATTTACCTTGCTGTTTTTATATTTTCAGATTACAAAAACCTATATCTATCATCCATATTGCACTTGTATCACCATCTCTTCGCTGAAATAGTGCACCTATACAAATTACCATTGTATTGGGTGTGTTGGGGACACAAGAGACTCTTTGTTATTTGGTTGCAGGGTTGCTTGAGAGAGACCATCTTCATCCTACGCCTCCCACAGATTGATAAACCTTAGGTCATCCACTTGAGGGAAATTTACTACTGTCCTACAAACCTCCGCACTTGGAGGCCCAACAACGTCTACAAGAAGAAGGTTGTGTAGTAGACATCAGGAACAAACATTAATTGCAGCAAACACATTCTCAAACATAGCATCCCCGAGGTTGGGCCTTTTCATATCATAAGCATAATCACTCTCATCATTAATAGTATGGATAGCACCAATAATATAACAATTATCATCATCACAATGAGTAATAGGAGCAACATCATTTGGGAGGAATACCTTATTACCTTTGCTTCTCTGTCTTTTCTTTTTCTTCTTCACATCATGTGTGGGTTTAATCCTCTTTTTGGAGCTCGTTATTAATGAGATTGTTTGGATAGAAGGCTCCTCCTCGTTACCTGATTCATCATAAGAAATAATTGGAGCATATTGGGAAGTCTCTTCCCTTTCATTAGTATTATCTTCATCTTCTAATTGTTTTCTTGACTTTATGTAAGTGGCAATATAAGGATTTTCAATGCAATTCACCGCACAATACATATAAATTTCCTCTAGATCAAAATCAAGAACTTTATCAAGGGAAAATTCTGGAATATCCTTAGTTATATGTTTCATTTCTTCATAACCCGGAAGCAAACTAGGTTCATTATGATGTGCAAGGGAAATCAAGTCATCACAATTTTTGGACACAATTCTATCATGAAACAATTTGCATTGGATATTTAAATGATCACGTTCATTGCAAAGTTCACAAGGAAGGCAAAGAAATTTTAAATCTTCAGCACAAGCATCTAGCCTTTCTTGCAACCATTTAGTTTCTAAATACTTATGCCTCTTGCAAAATCTATCTTCCCTATTTGGTGTGTACTTGCAAACTCTATGCACTCCACAAAAATTGACATGCTTATAAGAGACATTTTCATCATGACTAGTGCAATCATCATCAGTACTACGGGTATTCAAAGAGTTCGTACTAACAACATTGCAATCATGCTCATCATTCAAAGATTTAGTGCCAAACATTTTAATACATTCTTCTTCTAACACTATTGCACAATTATCGGAATCCTTATTTTCATGAAAGATATTAAAAATATGAAGCATATGAGGTACCCTTAATTCCAATTTTTTTGTAGTTTTCTTTTATGAACTAAACTAGTGATAAAACAAGAAACTAAAAGATTCGATTGCAAGATCTAAAGATATACCTTCAAGCACTCACCTCCCCGGCAACGGCTCCAGAAAAGAGCTTGATGTCTACTACACAAACTTCTTGTAGACGTTGTTGGGCCTCCAAGTGCAGAGGTTTGTAGGACAGTAGAAAATTTCCCTCAAGTGGATGACCTAAGGTTTATCAATCCGTGGGAGGCGTATGATGAATATGGTCGATCTCAAGCAACCCTGCAACCAAATAACAAAGAGTCTCTTGTGTCCCCAACACACCCAATACAATGGTAAATTGTATAGGTGCACTAGTTCGGCGAAGAGATGGTGATACAAGTGCAATATGGATGGTAGATATAGGTTTTTGCAATCTGAAAATATAAAAACAGCAAGGTAACTAATGATAAAAGTGAGCACAAACGGTATTGCAATGCTAGGAAACAAGGCCTAGGGTTCATACTTTCACTAGTGCAAGTTCTCTCAACAATAATAACATAATTGGATCATATAACTATCCCTCAACATGCAACAAAGAGTCACTCCAAAGTCACTAATAGTAGAGAACAAACGAAGAGTTATTGTAGGGTATGAAACCACCTCAAAGTTATCCTTTCTGATCTATCTATTCAAGAGTCTGTAGTAAAATAACATGAAGCTATTCTTTCCGTTCAATCTATCATAGAGTTCGTACTAGAATAACACCTTAAGACACAAATCAACCAAAACCCTAATGTCACCTAGATACTCCAATGTCACCTCAAGTATCCGTGGGTATGATTATACGATATGCATCACACAATCTCATATTCATCTATTCAACCAACACAAAGAACTTCAAAGAGTGCCCCAAAGATTCTACCGGAGAGTCAAGACGAAAACGTCTGCCAACCCTTATGCATAAGTTCATGAGGTCACGGAACTCACAAGGTGATCACCAAGACATACATCAAGTGGATCACATGATATCCCATTGTCACCACAGATAAGCACATGCAAGACATACATCAAGTGTTCTCAAATCCTTAAAGACTCAACCCAATAAGATAACTTCAAAGGGAAAACTCAATCCATTACAAGAGAGTAGAGGGGAATAAACATCATAAGATCCAACTATAAAAGCAAAGCTCGCAATACATCAAGATCGTGTCGAGTCAAGAACACGAGAGAGAGAGAGAGAGAGATCAAAAACATAGCTACGGGAACATACCCTCAGCCCCGAGGGTGAACTACTCCCTCCTTATCATGGAGAGCGCCGGGATGATGAAGATGGCCACCGGAGAGGGATTCCCCCCTCCGGCAGGCTGCCGAAATGGGTCTAGATTGGTTTTCGGTGGCTACAGAGGCTTCTGGCGGCGGAACTCCCGATCTAGGTTTCTTTTTGGAAGTTTGGGGTTATATAAGAGGTGTTGGAGTCGGGAACAAGTCAGGGGGGTCCCCGAGGCGGCCATGAGGTAGGGGCGCGCCCAGGGGGTAGGGCGCGCCCCCACCCTCGTGGTGGCCTCGGGACTCTTCTGGCCCAGCTTCAGTACTCTGTGGGCTTCTTCTGGTCCAAAAATGATCTCCGTGAAGTTTCAGGTCAATTGGACTCCATTTGGTTTTCCTTTTCTGCGATACTCAAAAACAAGGAAAAAACAGAAACTGGCACTAGGCTCTAGGTTAATAGGTTAGTCCCAAAAATCATATAAAATAGCATATAAATGCATATAAAACATCCAAGGTTGATAATATAATAGCATGGAACAATAAAAATTATAGTTACATTGGAGACGTATCACACGCGTCGGTGTTGAGCAACGTCGTGACGACCCCAGCCAGACCGATCAGTGCGACCGCCCTGACATCGATGAACCCGCGCTCGGTGTTGGAAGGTGCCTACCTTTCAAGGTTGGGTGCCCTTCCTTTACTCGTGAGTTGCGGCAAGTCCGTTGGCCGTCTGTTCGCACGTTCAAGCCAGAGATACCTGAGAAGTACGATGGGAGGCTGAACCCGACAGAGTTCCTGAGCATCTACACCATCGATGTTCAGGCTGCCGAGGGAAGAGATGAGAAGGTTTTTGCCAACTACTTCCCATTGGCTCTCAAGTCCAATGCGAGGTCTTGGCTGATGCACCTACTGGAGAACTCCATTTCGTCGTGGGCTGACCTATGCCATGAGTTCATTGGCGCCTTCACCGGCAGCCATCAAGAGCCAGGCCGACCCAGCGACTTGCAGCTCCTCCAACAGAAGGAAGGAGAAACCCTTCGTAAGTATTTACAAAGATTCGGCAAAGTTCATAGGAACATCCCAAATATCCATCCGACGGCTGTGATAGCTGCCTTCCAGTCCAATGTGCGTAACCACCGGATTTTTTCCAAGATGAACGTGCGGTTTCCCAAGACGGTGAAGGAGCTCCACACCTTGGTGGATAAGTGTGCTCGGATGGAGGAGGGAAGGAAGTTGCTCGGAGAGGAATATTGCATAAATGTTGATTTAGAGGATGATGATGAATCAACCAGTCAGAAGAAGAGCAAGAAGCGCAGTAAGAAGCGGAAGGATAAGGTAGTGATGACTGTTGAAGGATCGAGTACACCTAGTACCGGCAAGAAGGCCAAAGTTGAGGCCCCGACAAGGAAGTTGTTGTGTGCGCTGACTATCGGGAGGTCGTGCCTGCCGAGAAAGCTGGGAAAGGTTGAATTTGATCTCCCCAGCAGTCATAAACAAGCTTCAGATAGCAGAGGAAGAACTAGAAGTTACCGACACATTGGACCCACCACTATTAGCTTTGCGTGACGCACGGGGAAACCGGAAACTGGCCTAGACCCAAGACTAATGAAGAAGCAAAGAAGACCTCAAGAGACTGGCCTCTTCAGCACCCCCGCCTATGCACTTATTAGGCCCTACCCCGATGACGCTTGGTAGCGCGTTCGGGGCAGACCCGGGGCCTATTGTCGGTGCAACAAATCCTGGGTCTGTTGCCCAGACTATGAACAGGCACAGGAACAAGATCAAGGCACCAGCCAAGGTCAGATTACAAGGAACCAAGAGCTTAGAAGGACCAACATGCAGATCAAGAGGACCAAATTCAAGCCAGAGAAGCAAGACACCCCCAGGAGAAAAGCCTCCCTTGCCGGGCACGCGAGCTCGACAAGGACGGGGCCACCCCTGGAATAAGACGTCCAAGGTGTCCCAGCAGGGCCTGTCGGGACTTGCGGAGGCAGAACCACCTCACCCAACCACTCTGCCACGACCCACGTCGTCAATCAGTGTGGTGTCAAGCTGCAAAGTGACTAAGTGGCAGCCATTCGCCACATGGTGGCCTCTTTCTATAGGAGATGCCTACAGATGACACCCGTCCTGCACGTGTCATGCAAGCAGGTGTGGAGCTGGCAAGATGGCCCGGCAAGGCTTGTCGGGCAACCAATGACGTGACGTTGAGTGGCGCATTTAATGCGCCCTGTCAGCCTGCAAAGTTAGGTATGATGATACGTCTCCAATGTATCTATATTTTTTTATTGTTCTAAGCTGTTATATTATCAATCTTGGATGCTTTATAGTCATTTTATATCATTTTTTGGTACTAACCTATTGACATAGTGCCAAGTGTCAGTTGCTATTTTTCCATGTTTTTTACATCGCAGAAAATCAATATCAAACGGAGTCCAAATGCCATGAAACTTTACGGAGACTTTTTATGGGCCAAAAGGAACACAACGGGATCCTGGCTGCGCTAGGGGTGCCCCGAGGGGAGCACAACCTACCAGGGCGCTCCGGGAGGCCCAGGCGCACCCTGGTGGGTTGTGCCCTCCTCAGCTGCCCCTCGGACCGCCACTTTGTTCTATAAATACCCCAATACTCCCAAAACCCTAGGGGTGTCGAGGAAATATTGATCCAGCCGCCGCAAAGTCCAGAACCACCAGATCCAATCTAGACACCATCTCGGATGGGGTTCACCACCTCCATTAGTGCCTCTCCGATGATGCGTGAGTAGTTCTTAGTAGACCTTCGGGTCCGTAGTTAGTAACTAGATGGCTTCCTCTCTCTCTCTCTCTCTCTCTCTTGATTCTCAATACAATGGTCTCTTGGAGATCCATATGATGTAACTCTTTTGCGGTATGTTTGTTAGGATCCGATGAACTTTGAGTTTATGATCAGATCTATCTCTTTTTATATCCATGAAAGTAATTGAGTTTCTTTGATCTCTTTTATGCATGATTGCTTATAGCCTTGTATTTCTTCTCCGATATTTGGGTTTTGTTTGGCCAACTTGATCTATTTATCTTGCAATGGGAAGAGGTGCTTTGTTGTGGGTTCGATCTTACGATGCTTGATCCCAGTGATAGAAGGGGAACCGACATGTATGTATCGTTGCTACTCAGGATAAAATGATGAGGTCTATCTCTACATAGATAGATCTTGTCTACATCATGTCATTGTTATTATTGCATTACTCCGTTTCTCCATGAACTTAATACACTAGATGCATGCTGGATAGCGGTCGATGTGTGGAGTAGTAGTAGTAGATGCAGGCAGGAGTCGGTCTACTAATCTTGGACGTGATGCCTATGTAATGATCATTGCCTGGATATCGTCATGAGTATTTGAAGTTCTATCAATTGCCCAATAGTAATTTGTTCACCCACCATTTGCTATTTTTCTTGAGAGAAGCCACTAGTGAAACCTATGGCCCCCGGGTCTCTTCCTCATATATTTGCCTTTGCGATCTAGTAAACTAAAAACCCAAAAATACCTTGCTGCAATTTATTCTTATTTATTTTATTTGGCGTTCGATCTATCAATCTACTACGAATTTACCTCACATCTGTTTGCCTATCTTGAGGCGTCGTACCCCAGAAGGGATTGACAACCCCTTTAACACGTCGGTTTGCGAGAAGTTGTTATTTGTGTGTAGGTGTCGTTTACGTTGTGTTTATTGGTTCTCCTACTGGTTCGATAACCTTGGTTTCACATCTAAGGGAAATACTTACCGCCACTGTGCTGCATCATCCCTTTCTCTTTGGGGAAATACCGACGTAACTTCAACCGACATCAAAAGGAATTTCTGGTGCCATTGTCGTGGAGGGATTGACAACCCCTTTAACACGTCGGGTTGCGAGAAGTTGTTATTTGTGTGCAAGTGTTGTTTACATTGTGTTTCTTGGTTCTCCTACTGGTTCGATAACCTTGGTTTCATATCTGAGGGAAATACCTACCGCTGCTGTGCTGCATCATCCCTTCCTCTTTGGAGAAATACCGACGTAGCCTCAAGCGACATCAAAAGGAATTTATGGCGCTATTGCCGGGGAGGATCTTCAACATATACGAGGTTCCTAATCAAAAATCTCATCTCCTTGCAATTTACATTATTTTCCATTTGCCTCTCGTTTTCCTCTCCCCCACTTCATAAAAATTTGTCGTTTTATTCCCCCCTCTTTTTCTGTTCACCTTTTTTTGTCGGATTTGTTTTTGAGTGCAATCTTATTGTGCGGTCATCATGACTCAAGAGAACACCAAGTTATGTGATTTCTCAAATACCAACAACAATGATTTTATTGGCACTCCGCTTGCTCCTCCCGCCACTAGTGCGAAGACTTGTGATATTAATACTGCTTTGCTGAATCTTGTTATGAAATATCAATTTTCCGTTACTCCTAATGAGGATGCCGTGTCCCATATTAATACCTTCGTGGATGTGCAAAAGAAAAAAGATGTGGACAATGATGTTGAGAAGATGAAATTACTTTCGTTTTCTTTGCATGATTCTGCAAAAAATTGGTTATATTCTTGGAACAAGTGTAAAGATGCTTTTATCACTAAGTATTTTCCACCCGCAAAAATTATTTCCCTTAGAACTCAGATCATGAATTTCAAGCAAGTTGAACATGAGCATGTTGCACAATCTTGGGAAAGGATGAAAATGATGCTAAGGAATTTCCCAACTCATGGGTTAAATCTTTGGATGATCATACAAAAAATTTAGGCAGGGTTTAATTTTGTTTCTCGTAATTACTTTTATGGAAATTACTTTGGGTGAAGCCACCAAATTGCTTGATAGTATTATGGCAAATTATTTGCAATGGCATACCGAAAGAGCTCCTAGTAGTAAAAAAGTTAATTCGGTTGAATAAATTTCTTCTTTGAGTGAAAAAAGTTGATAGTAGAAGTGCTCCTATTGATTTTAATTATATGCCTTTGTCTACTTTGATTGATCAAAATAGTGATGCCATAGATGTGAATTTTATTTCTCAAAATAATTTCAACAACAATGCTTATAGAGATAATTTTAATCCTAGGCCTTTTCCTAGTAATTCCTCTAATAATTATGGTAATTCCTATGAAACCAATCTTATAATGATAATAGGAACACCTCTGATCTTGATAATAATATTAAAGAATTTATCAATACGCAAAAAGTTTTCAACACGTCCATATAAGAAAAGTTGAGTAAGATTGATGATTTGTCTAGAAGTGTTGATAGAATTGCTCATGATGTGGAAAATCTCAAGATGAAAATTTGTGTGCCTAAGGTTGATGAATCAATTAAAGCTCTTTATGTTTCTATGCATGAAAGTAATAAAAGAACCGCTATGCTTAGAGCTAAAAGAGAAGTTTTAGAAAAAGCATTTTCTAGTGATTTATTTCGCAAAAGTGATGAATATCTTAAAATGATTGGTGTTTCTTCTATTGATTCCTTGTTTGGTAAAGTTAATATTTATGAAAAGGGACTGGGGAAGAGTCAACTTTAGCTACAAGGCATCCCAATATTTCGGAGGGTGAAAATCTTGTTGAGAAAATTTATAAAAGTGGGTTTGAAGAGGTCAAAACTTTAGCTAGTGATGTGCCCACTCTTTTGGATTACAAAGACTTTAATCATGATAGTTGCTCTTTGATTGATTGTATTTCTTTGTTGCAATCCATGATAAATTCACCCCATTCTTATGAACAAAATAAAGCTTTTACTAAACATATTGTTGATGTTATGATGAAAGCTTTTGAAGAAAAGATGGAATTAGAAGTTTCAATTCCTAGAAAATTGCATGATGAATGGGAACCTACTATCAAAGTAAAGATTAAAAATTATGAGTGTTTTTCTTTGTGTGACTTGGGTGCTAGTGCTTCTACTATTCCAAAATCTTTATGTGATGTGCTTGGTCTTACCGATCTTGAATCGTGTTCTTTGAATTTGCACTTGGCGGATTCTACTATTAAAAAGCCTATGGGAAGAATTAATGATGTTATTATTCTTGCAAATAGGAATTATGTGCCCATAGATTTTATTGTTCTTGATATTGATTGCAATCTGTCTTGTCCAATTATTCTTGGTAGACCGTTTTTATGCACTATTGGTGCCCTGATTGATATGAAAGAAGGAAATATTAAGTTCCAATTTCCTTTGAGGAAGGGTATGCAACACTTTCCTAGAACTAGAATTAAGCCACCCTATGAATCAATCATGAGGGCATCTTATGGATCTTGAACCAAAGATGACAAAACTTAGATCCTTGCTTTATGCCTAGCTATGGGCGTAAAACTATAACACTTGTTGGGAGGCAACCCAATAAATAAAATTTATTTTTGCTTTTTGCTTCTTGTTTTTGAGTGTTAGCACAATTAGGCTACTATTATGATTGTGTTTTTTATGTTTTAATTAGTGTTTGTGCCAAATAAAGCCTTTTGGATCTTCTTGGGTGATAGTTGTTTGATCTTGCTGAAAAACAGAAACTTTTACGCTCATGAAATTAATTTCCATTTTTTACTAGAGAGCGATAAAATACCCATTCCATTTGCAGCAGATCAATATACAAATTTCTCAGGTCGTCCTAATTTTTGAGAGTTTGTTGAGTTACTATTCAAAATAGTCAGATTGCTACAGACTATTCTGTTTTGACAGATTCTATTTTCTTTGTGTTGTGTGCTTATTTTGATGGCTCTATGATTTTCTTTGATGAGTTTTTGCCATAGAAAAGTTGGAATACAGTAGATATAATACAAAATCAAAATATGAATTGGTTTGATACAACACTTATAGTAGTGATTTATTATTCTTATACTAACGGATCTCACGAAGGCTTTGTTGAGTTTTGTGTGATTGAAGTTTTCAAGTTTTGGGTTATCTTGTGATGGATGAAGGAAGGACGTAAGAGCCTAAGCTTGGGGATGCCCCGGCATCCCAAGCTATTATCCAAGAATGAGCAACCAACTAAGCTTGTGGATGCCCCCGAGTGGCATCCCCGCTTTCTTCCAACAACTATCGGTATTTTACTCGAGATTATATTTTTATTCATCACATGATATGTGTTTTGCTTGGAGCGTCTTGTATTATATGTGTCTTTGCTTGTTTTATTTTGTGTTTTAAGTCATCAATCCTTGCTGGACACACCTATTTGAGAGAGCCAAAATTATGTCATGACTCGTTAGAATTGCTCTCTATGCTTCACTTAAATCTTTTATGAGCTAGGACATGCTCTAGTGCTTCAATTATATCTTTTTGAGCACGGTGTGCTTTGTTAAATTTTGAAGAAATTATCTCTTGCTTCACTTAAGTTATTTTGAGAGAAAGAAAATTTCTTATGCTCATGATCTTCACTTTACTTGAACAAGAATTAGGCCACCTTATGAATCATTCATGAGGGCATCTTATGGATCTCGAATCAAAGATGACAAAACTTAGATCCTTGCTTTATGCCTAGCTAAGGACATAAAACTATAGCGCTTGTTGGGAGGCAACCCAATGAATAAAATTTATTTTTGTTTTTTTCTTCCTGTTTTTGAGTGTTAGCACAATTATGATACTGTTATGATTGTGTGTTTTATGTTTTAATTAGTGTTTGTGCCAAGTAAGCCTTTAGGATCTTCTTGGGTGATAGTTGTTTGATCTTGCTGAAAAACGGAAACTTTTGCACTCACGAAAATAATTCTCATGTTTTTACCAGAGAGCGATAAAATACCCATTACACTTGCAGTAGATCATTATACAATTTTCTTAGGTCTTCCTATTTTTCAGAATTTTTGGAGTTACAGAAGTATACGAAATAGTCAGATTGCTACAGACTATTCTGTTTTGACAGATTTTGCTTTCTTTGTGTTGTGTGCTTATTTTGATGGCTCTATGGTTTTCTTTGATGAGTTTTTTCCATAGAAAAGTTGGAATACAGTAGATGATATGATGCAAGAACAAAATATGATTTTTTTGATACAACACTTATAGTAGTGATTTATTATTTTCTTATACTAACGGATCTCGCGAAGGTTTTGTTGAGTTTTGTGTGATTGAAGTTTTCAAGTTTTGGGTTATCTTACGATGGATGAAGGAATAAGGAGTAGAAGAGCCTAAGCTTGGGGATGCCCAAGCATCCCAAGCTATTGTCCGAAAATGAGCAACCAACTAAGCTTGGGGATGCCCCTGAGTGGCATCCCCTCTTTCTTCTAACGACCATCGGTATTTTACTCGAAGCTATATTTTTATTCGTCACATACTATGTGTTTTGCTTGGATCGTCTTGTATGATATGAGTCTTTGCTTGTTTTATTTTTTGTTTCAAGTCTTGATCCCTTGATGGACACACCTATTTGAGAGAGCCAAAATTATGTCATGACTTGCTAGAATTGCTCTCTTTGCTTCACATAAATCTTTTATGAGCTATGGACTTGCTCTAGTACTTCACTTATATCTTTTTGAGCATGGTGTGCTTTAGTATTTTTGAAGAAATGCTCTCTTGCTTCACTTGTATTTATTTGAGAGTTAGTAAAATTTTCAAGAAATTCTCTCTTGCTTCACTTAAATTAATTTGAGAGAAAGAAAGAAATATTATGCTCATGATCTTCACTTATATTTGTTTGAGCTGGTCAAAAGCAACACATGAAAATTAGTTCCAAAGTGATAGATATCCAAGAAGGATTATAATAAAAACTTTCATGAAGATCATTGGACAAAATCAACTTGATTCTTAGTAATAGTTTTGAGATATGATGATGTGATATGTGAGTCATCTTGATGAGTAATTATGCTTTAGTAGGAATATTGGTGTTAAGGTTTGTGATTCCCTATGCAAGCATGTAAGTCAATAATTATGCAATGAAATTATATCCTACTTGTGGAGCATTATTAGGTGTTAGTTATGCTTAATGCTCGCTTATGATATTATTCGTTTCTTGGTTGGTCGCTTCTCAATCTTTTGCTAGCCTTCATTTTACACTAAGTATGATCACTACTTGTGCATCCAAAAACCTTTAAACCAGTTTTGCCACATGAGTCCACTATATCTACCTATATGCGGTATTCTTTTGCCGTTCTAAGCAAATTCGCATGTGCCATCTCTAATTTTCAAAATAAACTTCTCTTTTGTGTGTTTGTTTCGCTCACGGAGCGATGAGGGGTGGCTAATATTTTCCATGTTTGATGTGTTATTCTCAAGATGAGTGTTTATTCACTTGTCATTGCACGAGAGTAAGGCAAAGGTATTAGGGATGCCCAGTCCCGAAATGAAAAAATGAATTTACTTTATGTTATCAAATAATAAATTCCTTGGAAACTGTTGGTATTGAGGGCACCCGTGGATACGGTTACCCATGGAAAGTGAAAGTATGGTGGAAACAGGAATAAACTTTATTTTCTGTCTGGGAACCGCCTATGATATATCTAGCATGGAAAGTGTTGGGAACTCTAAGTCATTTTCGTTGGTGGGATCGATACACCTCCCAAAATGTTTTTATCTCTAAGTTTTTCGCTTTGAGCTCAGGCACCTCTACAAATCCCTACTTCCCTCTGCAAAGGGCCTTTCTTTTACTTTATGCAATTTTTATTTTGAATTTCAGTCTCCATCTTCTCTTATAAAAGCACCAACTAGTAGGCAATATGATCATGCTTAAGTATTGGGTGTAGCTAATATGCGGGTGTGTTTCATGAATGGATCAATGTTTGAGCATGATGGGCTAGGGATAACTTATTTTAGCGTTGATATTTTGAAAGACATGGTTGCTTGTTGATATGCTTGAGTATTTAAATTATCATGTCAAAACTAGATTATTGCTTTGAACAATATAAAAGTCCAAATGTCCATGCTATAAAGAAAAGAATATGATATGACATGATAGGCAGCATTCCACATCAAAAATTCTATTCTTATCACTTCCCTACTCGAGGACGAGTAGGAGTTTAGCTTGGGGATGCTGATACATCTTCAACCTATCTATAATTTTTGATTGTTCCATGTTGTTATATTATCAATCTTGGATGTTTTATAATCATTTTGTAGTCATTTTATATCATTTTTTGGTACTAACCTATTGACATAGTGCCAAGTGCCAGTTGTTTTTTCCATGTTTTTTACATCGCAAAAAATCAATATCAAACGGAGTCCAAATGCCACAAAACTTTACAGAGATTTTTTATGGGCCAGAAAGAACACAACGGGCCATGGCTGCGCCAGGGGGTGCCCCGAGGGGAGAACAACCCACCAAAGCGTGCCAGGAGGCCCAGGCACGCCCTGGTGGGTTGTGCCTACCTCGGGTGCCCCCCGGACCGCCTCTTCACTCTATAAATACCCCAATATTCCCAAAACCCTAGGGGAGTCGACGAAATATTGATCCAGCCGCCACAGAGTCCAGAACCACCAGATCCAATATAGACACCATCTCGGATGGGGTTCACCACCTCCATTGGTGCCTCTCCGATGATGCGTGAGTAGTTCTTTGTAGACCTTTGGGTCCGTAGTTAGTAGCTAGATGGCTTCCTCTCTCTCTCTCTTGATTCTCAATACAATGGTCTCTTGGAGATCCATATGATGTAACTCTTTTGCGGTGTGTTTGTTGGGATCCGATGAACTTTGAGTTTATGATCAGATCTATCTCTTTTTATGATCAAACCTACGGCCCCCGGGTCTCTTTCTCATATATTTGCCTTTGCGATCTACTTTTCCTTTGCGTTTATTTTCAGATCTGCTAAACCAAAAACCCAAAACTACTTTGCTGTAATTTATTCGTATTTATTTTATTTGGCGTTCGATCTATCAATCTACTACAAATTTACCTCAAGTCCGTTTGCCTATCTTGAGGTGCCGTACCCTGGAAGGGATTGACAATCCCTTTAACACGTCGGGTTGCGAGAAGTTGTTATTTGTGTGTAGGTGCTGTTTACATTGTGTTGCTTGGTTCTCCTACTGGTTCGATAACCTTGGTTTCACATCTGAGGGAAATACCTACCGCCGCTGTGCTGCATCATCCCTTCCTCTTTGGGGAAATACCGAAGTAGCTTCAAGCGACATCATATAATAGCACTGTTTGCTATCTTATCAGTGCATAATGACTACTTTGCCATTGTGGTAACCCCTTAATCTATAAAAGGAGGCCCATGGCAACCGTAGAAAGGGTTGGAAGGTGGGTCAACTCACCCCCCCCCATACGCGCATAGCCACCGCCGCCCCTACCGGGCAAGTGTACTACGCTCCACCACCTCTCTTCCACCATCAATCCACCAAAGCAGGAGTAGGGTTTTACGCCTCACGGCGGCCCGAACCTAGGTAAAATTGCTCGTGTGATCCCTGTCGCGTTGCCCCCACGCCGATCTGCTCTTTGTGCAACGTGACATCCCCCCTATCAACCAGCAAGGGGCCCTCTGGCCCCATAGGTGGCCGTGGTTTCCCACGACAATCTTCCTCATCTCCGAGAAGATGCTCAAGTGCACATGCTTCCGAGCTACCATCTTAGGCAAGGTCACATCGGCATTGACACCACCACCGACAAGAAAGTGAAGGTCAAGAGCTCAACACCAACAACTGCTCAACAACTTGACCATCTCCCTTGGCATCTTCGCCAAGCGACATCAAGGCATCTTTGCCTACGGACATACGACATCTTCTCCAACAAGTACCCCAAGACTACACTCAAGAGAAGCTCCTCAAGCTCAAGTCCGCGACTTTCACGAGCTACTACGATCTCTACACCGACCACAAGATTCCTTTCTATGGGACTCAAGAACCCGAGGAGTACCTCAAGTGGGAGCGCCTGATGGACGACTACCTCAAGCTACATCAAGTTCCTCCCGAAGATCAAGTGAAGTGTGCCACAACAAACTTCCATGACTACGCGTCGACATGGTGGCTTCACACAGCTTCGGAGAGCTACGACATGAGTTGGCCCAAGACGAAGAGAGTTATTGAAAGTGCTAGTTATCGACTAGAGGGGGGTGAATAGGCGATTTTTATGGAAGTCTTCAAAACATGGGGGCTTTGAAGACAAACAGTAGAAATGAACCTATTGATATGCAGCGGAAGGAGGAGGCAGGACGTGCAACTGAGATGGGCTCAACAACAAGTGGCTCTATGGAAGCAGCACGCTCTTTCCGCGAAGACTTTGTCAGCTTCTTAGTTGATGGAGCACCATCAGAGGCATCCTTGTGCTTTCGCTTCCTGGCATCAGCTTTAGCTACCCTAGTTTTCTTCAGCTCTGAAGCTACTGAGGGGACCTTAGGCTTCGAGCCTGTCATGCCGGTAGGGAAGCAATGCTAGGTGCATCCTGCCTTGGTGCTTCAGTGTGTGTTGCAACAGACTTCTTCTTGTGTTTGGTAGCCATCCTTGGATCGATGCCAGGACGCCCCAGTGCCTTGCGCTTCTCAGCCTCATTGTGCGCTTGAACACATTTCTCTGCGAAGTATTTCATCCGCTCTCTTGAGCCTTTGGCTTCCTCGCGTTTCTGGTGAAACTGCTCCTTGAGGTTATGCAACATCTGCTTGAAGTTTTGAACATCAGCTAGCTGAGCTTTGCCATCTGCTTCTTGAACTGAGCCTTCTCAAAATCAATTTTGTTCTTCAGCTTGACGATCTTCTGAGCCAAGGCCAACTCATTTGCAATGGCTCCATGGAAGGTGACGCTAATGTCCACGGGTAGCTGAAGATCATCGATGCTGATGCTCTGGTCATTGAACCACTCATCAATGAAACTATTCAGAATTTCCACATCAAAGGGGAAGATCATTGAAGATCTTCACCTCTTTCTTACTCTTGATTAGAAGCTCAAGAGCATCATCACCAAAGTCTTTGTCGCTTGATAGATCAATGGTTTCATCTTCGTTCCTCAGAACGGCAGCTGGAGTCAGTTCATGCCCAGAAATCTTCATGGGCTTCTTCTTGAGCTTCTCCTTCTTCTTGGAGATGCGAGAAAGATCTTCCAACTGTATACTGGGTTCAGGAGGTGCAGTGGCCAATGGCTTCGCATGCAAAACTTTCGGTGTTGCAGAGGGCTTTGAAGCCTTTGATTTCTACTGCTTCTGCTTCGGTGGGGCTGGCGCATCTTCAGAATCTGCGTCGCTAGCTGAGTGGTCCACCATAGCCCCCTGGACAGCAATATGAGTGATGAGATCTTCGAGTTTGTAGAAGGGGCCGATCTCATTTGGATTGGCATCACGTGTGCCATCAGCCCGTGGAGCAGATGGACCAGGGTTGAAGTCGAGGCCAAACTGCTTCTTGTTCTTCTTGGTAGACTCTTTGGCAAACTGAAAGTTGCGCTTGAAGAGATTGTCGTCGCGACACCATAGAAAACTAGATGGGTCGGCATCTTCAGGCTGTGGTCCTCGGACCATGCAAGGATAGAAGCCTTGAGCAATAGCTTCGGGCTTGGACTTGGGCTGTAGACCTCTGTATATAATATCTCCCCATGGTCACTTGATGGCGTTCTTTTCTGCATACTCAGCGGTCACAAATCTGTACTTGAACCATTCCTCTGCCCAATATCTTCGAATCCATTGGATTCGAGTCTTGCGCTCACCATAGGTTTCTTCAGGATCATATTTGTACGTTTTAAAGAGATCTGGTGGCAGGTCCTTGGCTGTATCCCCACGGCGTTGCCTGCCGCCCTTTCTAGCTGATTTCTCAGTGGCCATAGTATTCAAGCTGAAAGGCTTCAAAACTGTGAATGGCTTCTGACGGTGTCCTGGACTAGGGGTACTCACCATGTCGTCTCCCGGTCAGTTAGATTGGGCCGAGGACCCCCATGGCCGTATACTCATGGGCCAGTTCGGACAGCTGCCGCATACAAGGAAGATTCCACAAGACTTGGTGGTCAAGACAAGGACTCCTCCCCCACCGGCGTATTCGGCTAGCACTCTTGTTATCCTAGGCCTCTGGTGCATTATATAAACCAGGGCCAGGCTAGTCAATAGATATACAACAATCATAATCATAGGCTAGCTTCTAGGGTTTAGCCTCTACGATCTCATGGTAGATCAACTCTTGTAATACTCATATCATCAAAATCAACCAAGCAGGAAGTATGGTATTACCTCCATAGAGAGGGCCCGAACCTGGGTAAACATCGTGTCCCCTGTCTCCTGTTACCATCGACCTTAGACGCACAGTTCGGGACCCCCTACCCGAGATCCGCCGATTTTGACACCGACATTGGTGTTTTCATTGAGAGTTCCGATGTGTGATCGGCAAAAGGATCAATGGCTCGCCCGCAGGTCAACTGCGATGCTGGCATCTTCGTCGCCGGCTCGACTGGTCACCTTGGCTCAACCGAGGACCATGCTCCATCTCCGATCGTCATGTTCGGACGGGGGCCTTCTTCAACATCAACTCTGATCTCTATCATGATCATAGAGGAATCATCCATGGAGCTCGAGGGCTCAACGTCAACATTGCCCTCGGGCAGCCGTGCTATTTTTATGGACAGCGAACTTGTATCCACCGTCACCGCCTCCTCGAGCGTCGGTTTGATGATTGCTTCAGTGGAATAGTGAGGAATTACGTCTACAACAGCCATGCAAAATTTCGTCGAGTTTCGATGAAGGAATCTCCGACAATCTACGATATACCGGAGACCTGTCAAATCTAGACGAGAATCTGGACGAGTTTAGGGCATGGTCTACAGAGCCCAGCTCGGAGGTCCTTTGGAAGATCCAACCGTTCATCTACTGCGGAATTCCCATATCTACCACCCCTCCAAATTTCAGCTCGATCCGACGAATCAAACTCCGGGAACCTTTCGATGAGTGGACCAATTTTCGGATCTGTTTTCTGCGCGAATACGGATCCGACCCGAATTCATGTTTCTTTATGAACGTGATATTGGACAACCTTTTTAGAGGAGTTCTCTTTTAGGGTATTGTGCGTCGTTTTTAAATATGTGCCCGTAAAATTTTAAGCCTCCCCTGAGGTCATCTTCATCGTCATGCTGGTGTCAAACCAGTCCGGCAATATTGCTCCAAGGCTGCCGACCTACGCTAGACACGTCGTCACTTTGTTGAGCCGAGCTCAACTTCTTCGGATCATCATCTCGGCAAGCCGAACAAGAGTTCGGCAACGCGAAGGATAAATCATCACCAACATCGCCACCCCACGGATTACACGGAGCGGGCACACCGGCATCGCCGCACGGTCACTTCATCAAGTCGGCATTGACCACGTCACGACCTGCATCGCCAAGGCCGCACTGTTGCTTCTTCAAGCCGGTTTCCATCACGCCGACCTACTTCGACTCATCGGCTGACATCGAGGCTTCGACATCTCGGCTGTACCAGGGGCTTTGCCATCTCTTCATCAACCTACTCCGGAGACTTCGGCATCACTAGCCGACCAGCTCCGTCACGTTAGCTGGATCGAGGGCTTTGCCTCGGTGAGCCAACCTTTGCCAGCATCGCCATGCCGTTGCTTTATCGCCCATCAGGCAATGGGTGTGCGGATCGAGTCCCAATTTTGGGAATCACCTCTCTTCGGATTTCTACAACAAATAAACTAGGTGCTATTAATCCTAGTATTTTTTGCTTGTTTGGGTTCATTTTTCCCAAGGAATTATTACTCTGGTTTGTCCATCATATGTACACAGGTCTATCAAATGGTGGCCGCATTAACGAGGTCGCATGGTGGTTCGGTCAGTTTCCGTACATGGTCCGGCGAACGCCGCATCCGGAACTCGGACCGACTTGTGAATTCAGGCTTTGCCACGCCTTTACCCCATCACGCCGACGCCCTGCATCGACATTGACTTCAGCGCCAGGCCATATTTCTTTTATTACTCACTTTGCATAAATTATTCATTATACAACGTTTTTTTTAAATTATTATTATTACTATTATCTCCGGTTTGCACTATTTTTTGTGCACAGGAAAATGATCCGGGTTGGGCAGTATCGTCAACTCGGCATACTTACATACCACGTCACCTTGGTTGGACGGGGGGCTTCATCAACACTTCATTACCCCATGTCGGGACTTCGGCATCACTCTACCGGCCTGCATTGACCGTGCTATGTCACCACTTTGGAGTGCCGAGATCTTTGCTCCGCCACCTCGGGACCGGCTTGGGGGATGGAACCTTGTCCCGCATCAAGCTCAGACCGCGTCATCAATACCAAACACATTCACCAGCTAAGTTGCCTTCATGCTCAAAGTTTTAAATTTTTAACTTGTGTTCGGTTCGACCAAGCATTATACTTTTTTTGGAAAAAAGTTGCTTGTAAAAAATTTCCTTGTCAAAACTTTGTTTGTGACACACAAATTCAAATACCCCGTTTACTTGGGGGCTTCCTTTATGAAGCCTTTCCTCTTGCAAATGATTACACTTGTACGGCTTCGTTCCTTGTTCATGTATTACGCCACAATATGCACCATGTTGACTTAAGCGATTTGCAAGCTAGGTTGCCTCGCTCCTGTGTTTACCCCTACGTTCCCGATTGTTCGGCTAGGGAGTAAAGGGAGCACCTCTGCGATTTTCACGATCGGGTCATCCGAGCCAGACCTCGGACTGGGTGAAGCCGAAAGCTAGTGCTCTTATTGTTTTCAATTATGGTTGGCACACAACGGAACTCATGAGTACAAAAAATCTATTGCACAAGTCTCATAGTAATAATGAGCACCGAAGAAAGGTATCGGTGGGGGTACTATTTTCTTCGAAGATGCTTCTTACACTTCGTCAGTAATATAGCATAAGTTCCCTGAGCGCGCTTTGTCTGTTACAGCCTTATGGCCTGATTGCCTGGTCATCAAAAACACCATCGATACTCACGACAGGTGGAGTACATGACACTTTTCAGCCCTTGGCCGAAGAGGGAGAAGTCGGCGGTCGGTTAAGACGCGTTTAAAGTTCGGGTGAACACAGATATGATATAAGTACTTCGGTACATACAATCATTATACATAAAATTCTTTTACCCAAGTCACTTGGGGGCTCTTAAATTTATATGAGTCGTTTTATAATAAGTGTTCTTCTTCTTAGTCGTTGCAAAGTTTTTTATTATTATTTATCACTCCTTTTTTCGACACGAGTGTGTGGTCACTAGCCGGGGAGCCTAATTTCTCTCTCAAAGCCGCTAGAGTTTAGTTTGCTAAACTGGCCTAATGAGAAGTACTCCACCTTCCGGATAGGAGGTTGAAGCCATAGGCTGGCCCGCTTGAAATCTTGAGATAGGATGTGTCATGTTAAAGCATGACAGAAGCACTTTTTTTTCTACAGTCCAATTTTCATATTGGCACCGAACACTTGATCATATTCGGATGTCAGGTTTTCACTGACGTTTTTTGGTTTTCCAAGCCTATGGTACTTTTAAACTATTTGTGTGTTTCCAGCATTAGTCTCGTAGTGCAACGCCGGACACCTTTAGGGATTCGGCAAAAACACTCTCGGATATTGCCATATATGCACCGGTTTCGAATTGTGTCTTCGGTCAATAGTTGGGTTGCCCGGCTCCTGTGCTTGCCTCCTACGTTCCGCTTTGTTCGGCTAGGTGTGCAAAGGGAGAACCACTGCGATTGTGCTTCCAGCTCGCATGGTTAAGCACCTCAGTGGAGAAAGCTGAAAACTGGCTGTCACAATAGGCGTAAACTGGTCAGCGATCCGATGACTATGTTAAATGACGGGCCGTTCATAACATTGGCCGAAGTGTTTACGGCTTGACCTCGGATGTCGCCGAACACTAACCGGGGGCTCATAGTTAGCTTCCCCAGTTTAAAGCTCCTATGACTAAGCGAAAGTTATAAACCCCGCATATCTGATTGCCTCATTTCCGTTAACACAACCGCCTTCGGGCACCGAGACGTCGGCTAAGGGTTGTTTTGTTATTGCGGAAACACCCTGCGTAGTATCTACCAAGGGGTAGAGGTCGACGATGGGCCACTTTCAACTGATAAACGGTCGCAATGGAGTCAAAATAATGATGTAAAGTACTTGGATACATAGAATCATTACACATAATCTGTGATTTTACTCTGGATATCGATCCTTAATTCGGCCACCCGTGCCCACATTAAGGCTCGGGGGCTACTGGGCTTTGCGCTCATTATTTACAAATATTAAAGGGGCACATCGATCCCCTGATCTGGTGTTGCCACCCGACCAGTGTCTCGGGGGCTACTGCATTGCCTATTCAATGTAGAAAATTCAAAGGGCTTAGTGTTCGGCTTGATCGAACTATAGGAAAGCGCGTCTTCGGACAACAATAAGTACCATCTAGACCTATCTGGCATCAAGCTAATATATCACGGCAACTTCTCATGACCCTCTCTCAGGGGCCCGTCCGCTGATCATTATTATTTCTAATATATTACACTGTGTTTTTATTCCTATGTATGCTGCCGAGCTAGGAGTTGATCCTCAGGCTGATTTCGCGCATCGACCTGAGTCTCAACGGCTACTGGGATCAGCAGTCTTACGTCATCCTTCAGGTGCATCTCGGGTTTTAGACCGATACACACCTTGAGGGCTACTGGCTATATATCTTGGCAGAGAATAAACTGCACCAATAAAAAATATTGACAAAAAATCGACCCACGGTCGGGGTGGTGCACCACCTTGGAAGCAGTTCGGCATAAAGCTCAGGCGCGAGTAGTTGGCTCCATAGAGGGCATTTCCGGCATTAAGCTCGGCTAAACTCCTTCGACTTTTTTGAACCAAGGTGATATGAAACCTCGGATATAGTCCGGCGTTGGAGCCCAGATACAGTCCGGCGTTGGAGTTTGGACATAGTCCGACGTTGGAGCTCGGATACATTCCGGCGTTGGAGCTCGGAAAGCGGTCCAGCATTGCTGCTTGGCTGCAAAAGATACCTCGAATGCAGTCCGGCGTTGGAGCTCGGACGCAAGAGGACGCTGCTGCCCGGGAACAACTTCAAACCCGAGGTGTGGAATAAAAATAACAAGGCATTGATAAAGGCCGAAAACTTAAAGGGCTCCTCGGATACCCGACGTGTGAGATCTTCAGATTTAGCTTGGCAATCCTCAAGATAGAAGATGGGAAGATTTTTTGAACCAGTTTTCAAGACCGACGACCGAAGACAAAGAACAGTTCGGAAGAACCAAGGAGCGTCCCCAACTTGAAGACCGGTTCAGGGGGCTACTGACGGTGTCCTGGACTAGGGGGTACTCACCATGTCGTCTCCCAGTCAGTTAGATTGGGCCGAGGACCCCCATGGCCGTATACTCAGGGGCCAGTTCGGACAGCTGCCGCATACAAGGAAGATTCCACGAGACTTGGTGGTCAAGACAAGGACTCCTCCCCCACCGGCGTATTCGGCTAAGACTCTTGTTATCTTAGGCCTCTGGTGCATTATATAAACCAGGGCCAGGCTAGTCGATAGATATACAACAATCATAATCATAGGCTAGCTTCTAGGGTTTAGCCTCTACGGTCTCGTGGTAGATCAACTCTTGTAATATTCATATCATCAAGATCAATCAAGCAGGAAGTAAGGTATTACCTCCATAGAGAGGGCCCGAACCTGGGTAAACATCGTGTCCCCTGTCTCCTGTTACCATCGACCTTAGACGCACAGTTCGGGACCCCCTACCCGAGATACACCGGTTTTGACGCCGACAGCTTCCATCTGCTGGTCAAACAGGAACTGGCTTCAGGAGAATTGATGTGTTGTTGTAAGAATTCTACAAACGAATGCAGACTATGAGAACCAAGGGATTCTCCCACGGACATGTATGTGTGACAGCATTAGAGGTGCGAGGGAAGGGGAAGAGGTCATATGCATTCTTAGAAGATTTTGAAGATAAATCGGTTTGAAGACATTGACCTCATAGTGCGAAGACATTCGCTTATTTGATGAGAGTTGGTTCCAGATTTGTGTGAATCCAAGAATAAGTACAAGTGAGGAATCTAACTAGTAGTGAAGCATAAGTGAACATACTTGGCATGATATGAGATGCAAACAAGATAGATCCAAGTTTACAAACTTAGAGACCACTTCTGGTTGAAGTGGATGGATCTGATGAATCAAAGGGGCAGTAAAAGTGTGATTTAATTACCACACGAAGAACTGCTAGACGAAGTTGAGAGGGAGGCCGAGCAGTTCAATCTCCCGTGCCCTAACTTGGCGACGGAAGACACCTATGGCGGCGGCAGAGAGGAGGAGGTCCGCGGCCGGCGTCGAAGATGTCGCGGCAGCTAAGCGCTTCGTCTCCGGCGTCGTTAGGGTTTTGGTGCGAGGAGAGAAGGTGGAAGAAGAGATAATGACCACGGTGAGGTGTGTATTTATAGAGACAAGGACGGCATAGCGTTATTATGCAGGTGCCCCTAGTGGTTCACATCTGAAGGACACGTGGCATGCATGCAACACATTGGAAGTTGTTCCATGTTCCCATGCATGCCAGGATTGTCGGGTGGTCGTTCTGGCTTCTCCGGGTTTCAGGAAAAAAGGATATAGCATTAAAATAGATTCAATTTTGTCTATGTGTCTTCTGCTGACAAGGACTCGGAGAAGACAATCGACGGATTCAATAGAATGCATATGATTTGGATAGATAGAATCTGAGGTTGAAGCATAGAGGGGGGTTAGGGTCCGATCACATTCACTTAGATCAAAAGATTCAAGCACGAAGACATAGCTATAAGTGAATGTTGTAGAGGACATAACACAAATGTATATATATATATATATATATGTATCAGTATGAGACCAAATCAACCACTTTGAAGATAATCATGAGATCAAATTAGTATAGAAGACAAACCAAATCTAAAGACCATGCAAATGTGATGCCAATAAAAACACTTCAAATAAGAGTTTGGTGGTGGCGTTACCCACCGTATAGGAAGTATTAGACCCAGACACGGCGCACAACTATCGTGGCGCTCCGAAGTCAATTTATGCATTAATGTATTCACACTTAGGGTGTATGTCTTCACTATTTGAAGATATACGTTACTATGTGTGTTGCACATCTAAGTCATCATATGCATAAGCGTTAGGATGTGTGTCCAATTACAGGACATTCGAGGATTCTAAGATATTTAGCTCACACCGCAACTTGCAAAACCTTTTCTCATCCAAGGGCTTTGTGAAGATATCTGCCAATTACTCTTCAGTGTTGACGTGAATGATATCAATATCTTCCTTCATGACATGATCTTTGAGAAAGTGATGATGGATCTGAATGTGCTTTGTCTTCGAATGCTGAACTGGGTTGTTGGCAATCTTGATGGAGCTTTCATTGTCACAGTAGAGTGGCACATGCTTCAGATGAATACCATAGTCCTTGAGAGTTTGCTTCATCCATAGAAGTTGAGCGCAGCAAGATCCAGAAGCAATGTACTCAAATTCACCAGTGGAGAGAGACAGACGGTTATGCTTCTTTGAAGACCAACAGACAGGAGATCGTCCAAGAAAGTGACATGTGCCTGACGTAGACTTGTGATCCACCTTGTCACTAGCATAATCAGCATCTGAGAATCCAACTAGATCAAACTCTGAGCCCTTTGGATATCATAATCCTAGTGTTGGGGTGTAAGCCAAATATCGAAGAATTTGCTTCGCAGCTAAGTGATGCGACTCCTTTGGTGCCGCTTGGAATCGGGCACACATGCAAATGCTAAGCATGATATCTGGCCTAGATGCACACAAATAGAGTAAAGAACCAACCACGGAGCGGTATACCTTTTGATCGAACTCTTTACCATTGTCGTCGGGGCCCAGATGACTTTTGGTTGGCATTGGCGTCGTGTATCCCTTGCAGTCTTGCATTCCAAACTTCTTCAGGCAATCTTTGAGGTATTTCTCTTGAGATATGAACATGCCATTGCTTTGCTAACGGATTTGAAGACCAAGGAAGAACTTCAGCTCACCCATCATGGACATCCGATATTGCTCTTGCATCATGTGTCCAAACTCATCACTGTATCTTTTGTCAGTGGAGCCGAAGATAATGTCATCCACATAGATCTGGCACACAAACAGTTCACCATCGTATGTCTTCATGAAGAGAGTGGGATCCAGGGAACCAGGTTTGAAGCCTTTGCTCTTCAAGAAGTCTTTGCGTGTGTCATACCAAGCACGAGGGGCTTGTTTGAGGCCATACAGTGCCTTGTTGAGCTTGTAAACCATATCAGGATGTTTTGGATCTTCAAAGCCAGGTGGTTGTGCAACATACACTTCTCCTTCGATCTTGCCATTGAGAAAGGCACTCTTCACATCCATTTGATACAGAAGGATGTTGTGGGGGTTGGCATAGGCTAGCAGAATGCGAATGGCTTCAAGCCTAGCCATGGGAGCAAATGTTCCATCAAAGTCAATCCCTTCAACTTGAGTGTATCCTTGAGCAACAAGACGAGCCTTGTTTCTGACAACTTGACCATGCCCATCTTGTTTGTTGCGATAGATCCATTTTGTGCCTATGATATTGTGCTTGCGGGGATCATGACACTTGACCAGTTCCCATACATTGTTCAGCTCGAACTGTTGAAGCTCTTCTTGCATAGCTTGAATCCATTCAGGTTCCATGAAGGCTTCGACAACTTTCTTGGGTTCAGATATGGAGACAAATGCAAAGTGCCCACAGAAATTTGCCAGTTGTGTTGCTCTTGAATGAGTAAGGGGACCTGGTGCATTGATGCTGTCAATTATCTTCTCAATGTGTACTTCATTTGCAACACAAGGATGAACTGGACGAAGATTTTGCCCTTGCTGATCATCGTCTTCATCTTCAGCATTGGCTTCAGGCTGAGTAGAGTCTTCAGGTTGATTTGGTGTAGAAATGATAAGTTCCTCTTCAGCATGTCCCTCTGAAGGTATGATTTCTCCAGTACCCATAAGCTTGATGGATTCACTCGGTGAGACTTCATCTAGCACATTTGGCAGGTGCTCTCTTTGTGAGCCGTTAGTTACATCGAACTGCACATCCATAATTTCAACCACTTTATAGTGAAAGAGGTTGAAGACTCTATAGGACTGTGAATCCTTTCCGTAACCAAGCATAAAACCTTCATGTGCTTTCTGTGCAAATTTTGAAGTGTGATGCAGATCTTTGATCCAGCACCTAGCACCAAATACTCTGAAGTAGCTTACGTTTGGCTTCTTATCAGTCAGTAGCTCATATGATGTCTTCTTTAGAAACTTGTGAAGATAAACACGGTTGATGACATGGCATGCAGTATCAATAGCTTCAGGCCAGAACTTCCTTGGAGTCTTGTACTCATCAAGCATCGTCCGAGCCATCTCAATGAGTGTCCTGTTCTTGCGCTCCATGATGCCATTCTGCTGAGGTGTGTATGGAGCAGAGAACTCATGAGTGATGCCCAATGTATCAAGATAGGTGTCGAGGCCGGTGTTCTTGAACTCTGTGCCATTGTCACTTCTGATGTGCTTGATCTTGATGCCATAGTTTGTCATGGCACAATTGGCAAATCATCTGAAGACATCCTGCACTTCAGTCTTTTAGAGAATTATATGCACTCAGGTATGTGTAGAGTAATCATCAACAATAATGAACCCATAGAGACAAGCAGTGGTAGTTACTGAGGAGTAATGAGTCGGGCCGAATAGGTCCATGTGAAGCAGCTCGAAAGGACATGATGTCGTCATGATTGTCTTCGAAGGATGCTTGGCCCTAGTCATCTTCCCGGCTTCGCAGGCACCACACAGATGATCCTTTTTGAACTTGACGCCCTCGATGCCTACAACATGCTTCTTCTTCGCGAGAGTGTACAAGTTCCTCATGCCAGCATGCCCTAGCCTCTGATGCTAGAGCCAGCACTCTGAAGCTTTTGCTAGAAGACATACGGCGAATTGTGGTCCTGCTGAGAAATCTACCATGTACAGATCACCTTTTCGGTACCTGTCGCTGTCAAAACCGGTGGATCTTGGGTAGGGGGTCCCGAACTGTGCGTCTAAGGCAGATGGTAACAGGAGGCGGGGGACACAATGTTTACCCAGGTTCAGGCCCTCTTGATGGAGGTAATACCCTACTTCCTGCTTGATTGATCTTGATGATATGAGTATTACAAGAGTTGATTGTTGTCCTAGAAGCTAGAAGCTAACCTAGAAGCTAGCCTATGGTATGATTGTTGTTGTCCTACGGACTAAAATCCTCCGGTTTATATAGACACCGGAGGGGCTAGGGTTACACAGAGTCGGTTACAAGGGAGGAGATCTACATATACGAATCGCCAAGCTTGCCTTCCACGCAAAGGAGAGTCCCATCCGGACACGGGACGAAGTCGTCAATCTTGTATCTTCATAGTCCAACAGTCCGGCCAAGGGATATAGTCCGGCTGTCCGAGGACCCCCTAATCTAGGACTCCCCCAGTAGCCCCTAAACCAGGCTTCAATGACGATAAGTCCGGCACGCAGATTGTCTTCGGCATTGCAAGGCGGATTCCTCCTCCGAATACTCCATAGAAGATTTTGAACACAAGGATAGTGCCCGGCTCTGCAAAACAAATTCCACATACCATCGTAGAGAGTATAATATTTCCACAAATGTAATATGCTGACAACTTTTCATAATGTGACATCATGCCCTGGCCTTGGTCATTATTCGAACCGTTTTTTCCACCCAGCCACTGCACGTGTTGCGAGGCAGTTTTATTGGCATGTCTTGTCGAAGCAGAGATCGTGTCCCCTTATCACGGGATTCTCATCAATACGGGTGTGGGCAACCCAATCGTGCTCGTCTAGTACGACTCCTCGATTTCAGGCAAGTTCCAAACAGCCACGCGGAGGACGCTTGATATTTGCCCTCTTTATAAAGGGGCCAAAGCATGTCCTTTTCTTATCACGCTCAATCCCTCCCTTCCCCCACCTCGAGTTCCAACACCCAAGGCTCAGGCAAAGCGCTTCGGACCTTCAATCATGTCCGGATCCAACCTTCAGGGCCGGTGGATGGCTTCCTCTATCACAGAGGAGGGCATTAAGAAGCTAAGGGAGGCCAGGTATCTGACCGCCGATATCTCGCACAGGCTGCCTGCCCGAGGACAGGTTTTCCCCACTCCCGAACCCAACGAGAGTGTCGTATTCGTTTCCCACTTCCTCCGAGGGCTAGGCTTTAGTCTTGATCCCTTCGTTAGAGGGCTCATGTTCTATTATGGGGTCGACTTCCACGATTTAGCTCCGGATTCCATCCTTCACATCTCGTCGTTTATCGTCGTATGTGAGGCCTTCCTCTGCATCACCCCACACTTCGGCTTATGGCTCAAGACCTTCAATGTGAAGCCGAAGATGATCGATGGGAGACACGCAGAATGTGGAGGTGCCATAATAAGCAAAGGCGTTGATGCCCCATGGCCAAAGGGTTCCTTCCCGGAGATATCCAACTTATGGCAGCGGGAGTGGTTTTACGTCACAGCTCCCCGAAGTACTAAGTGGGTGGCTGCCCCCGCCTTCTGTTCGGGTCCCCCACCACAACTGGCGTCATGGGTCAACAAGGGGCTAGACTGGGGGCGGTTAACGATGTGCCGACATTGCAAAGTCGCATCTGAGATCTCCTCAAGAGGGACGTCAGTCTCGTCAAAGTAATGCAAGTTATGCTAGTTCGTCGGGTCCTGCCATGCCAACGTCGATCTCTTCGTATGTGGGAGTTCAACCCAGAAGGACCGCGTACTATCCAGTAGTTCTTTGGCGGGATGCTCGAAGAGATGTATAAATTGTTCTTCCGATCATGAATAAAGTGTCCGGACACCACCGAGGATGTGTGTCTCAATTGTAATTGTCCAGATACCCAGGTAAGTATTTCCATGACCGAACACACTATCTTTTCATTTGCCATACATAATTCTGAAAGAATTGCTCTTGGCTGGGACTGGGTAAGAAAGCCAAAGATGAACAGGTGTTCGGCCCCCCTTCCCGAGGGCTCCCCGGATCCTGTACTAGCCAGGATGCTGGAGTACGCACCTTATCAAGTGCCCTCGTGGGAAGATAAAAGGAGAGACGAAGAAGCCGAAAGCGAGCCCCGCGTATTACACATCCAAACCAGGGGAGTTAGTACCTCCATGAAGGAGGACAATCGGGGAGAAGAATCCGAAATTCCATCTTCTCAAGGAAGGAAAAGGACCGCTCCTGAAGACTTGGAAACAAAGGTTTCCAAACGAGAGAAGAAACCCTCGCTAGGAGGCCCTGCCTCGGAGGGCGTCCTTGCCGCCCAGTGCCCGCAAAGGGGTCAGTCCTCCACCGAGCTGTAAGTGAACAAAAGTACTTTTGATAAATATATTTTGCCTTATCTTCACGGACAATAACCGAGATGTATGTCTTGCAGTCCAGATCGTAGCCCTTCCCGACAAAGTTCGTCGTTGGGGGATCTTCTTCCGGAGATGATGGAGAGCGAAACACCTCCCCTTGTCTCCCCGCCTCCTGGGGCGGATGACCCTGAGTTGTCATCACGGAGGATTTCTCCTAATCCGCCAAGGCCAGAAGGTATCCCTTTGGCTACCCGAAGTCCGGAGTATTCGGCTCCTAAGGGGAGCGACAGAAAGAGTCTGGGATTGTCCGGTGCACAACCGGACACACTGATGAGTCTTTTGGAGCAAGCGGCAATCTCAGAGGAGCATCGCACCTTAATGGGTACTATGATCGAGAGGATCTCATCCGCCAAAAGTGGGTTGCATGAAGCTTTTGCGAGCCTGCTAAGAGGCTTTGAGGTACGCAAAGTAATATATAAATTTTTGACGGTACCGCACTCGCTAGGTGTGCTCTGTACTGCTAGTAGCCCCTGAGACTCTGGTTGCTGTCGAGAGGTGGCAAATAGAGAATCATAATCCCAGGTAATGATCGTGCTTCTATCCTATGCAGGTGGCTGACGGTCCGGTGGCTGGCCGGACTGCCGAACTTGTCGGACTAAGCCGGCAACTTGACACGGCAGATGCCGACATTGTGCTTGTGAACAAGCGGCTTGATGAGGCGCATGGTATGTACTTTCGGGTGGTTAACAGATATTAAGAGGAGCATGATGCTAGTATCTAATGTATGATGTGACTGCAGATGGAGCTGCCGCCGTGGAGACCCTTCAGGCGGAACTTGCCCGGGCCAAGGAACAAGCCAGGAGAAGTGATGCGGCCGCCCTAAAGGTGGCCGAAGATTTAAGAGACGAATAGGCTGCTCATCGCAAGAGCAAAGATAAAATGGCCAAGATGGCTGTTGAGCTGAAAGATGCCGCCGACCGATATGAGCTTCTTGAAAAGGAAAGCCAAGTGAGAGCGGCTGACCTGAAGAGAGCCGTGGAGGCAGCCAAGGAAACCCATTCTAAAATCAGAGCGGCTGAGGAGGAGCTTCGTCAAGCCGGAGATATCACGGCTGGGAAGCCCTTTTTGTTGTGGACGAAGTTCGGAGATCCGAAGTATGCCCCTCTGGATCGATTATGAAGTGTTGCACACGCGTATGCGGACTTGGCAATGAGTGCTGCTGATGTGACTGTGTTTTTCAAAGATCAAGAAGATCACAAAATAGAGAAGTTGTTCTGGTCGCAGTTTAGTGCTCTGATGCGTCCGCTGCTCTTAAATGAGCAAATGGCCGAGTGGGCGGAGCTCCATATGTTGTCCTGGCTTGCTATGAGGTCTGTCGTGGATCATCTTTGGCCGGAAGGGCCAAAGCCGAATAGTTATTTTGGTTTAGTGCAACGATTCCTTGGTGTTGTGCAGCGTATCGATGCCGTAAAGAGGTTGGCGTGCATAGAGGGTGTGCGGATGGCTCTTGCCCGTGTTAAGACATACTGGGCAGAGATGGATGCTACCGCTATTGCAACCCAGGGTCCGACCGTAGGCCAGATCTTGACCGAGCACTATTTAGGAGAAGTCCTAGAAGGCGCACGGTTAATAGAGGCGTAGTGCAAGAAGAGTATCATGTTCGAGTGACATGTGTCCCAATTGTAAAAACAATATTCTTTGAATTATAAAGGCTATGTTTATACTTTTGCCTGAAAGTATTATGATGCCTCCTGCGTGGCCGTTTTATGTATGTATATAACCTGAAAGTTTGCAGTCGTCGGCTTCAGCCCCCACGCACATAATGCGGGGGTGTTCGGAAAAGCACGTATTCACACTTGATCCAACGTCTTGGTCCATGAAGGAGGTGATAGCGCGGCGAACAAGGCAACCGAACTATATTGCTTTAACACTTTCACTTAGCCATAGGATTTTGACAGTGGGGCTACTATATAGCCCCTGGTACCTCCGCGCTTATCCGAATACGGTGCGCATACATACATGACCAGGAAACCGGTCCTTCGTTAATGCGGAGGAATCACGAAGATTCCACTAAGTCATCGAGTGGTTGACCAGTCTCGCGCTTTATCATGACAGTCAGTTTTCGACTTTCTCTACTAAGGGCTCACCCAGATGAACCAGGGCACAATCGCAGTAGTTCTCCTGGTGCCACCTTAGCCGATAGAGTGGAACGTAAGGTAGCAAAACACGGGAGCCGGGCAAACCCAAGATTTGACCAAAGACATGATTCGGAGCTCATGCATATAAGGCCAAACTCGCAACGCCGAACACTCCCTAAGGTATTCGGACTTTACAGCATATACCGGGCTGAGCAAAGCCCGTGATAATGAACCCTGAATTTCCAGGTACGTGCATTAGTCCGACGTGGCAAAAATGCCAATAATGTCGGCATCCCTCTCGGTTTGTATTAAGTATCCGGAGGGCGTAAGCAACAAGAGACAGTGAGAAAGGTTTACACAGGGTCTTAATCTAAAAAGAAACCTTTGAGTGGGGCCCTGCTGCACGTCTGCGCCTGTGTCTCCGTTGTGCCGTGTCCTGGAAGGGTGTAGCACGATTGTCATCTGCAAGAGAGAAAAAAACCCAGGTGAAGGCCTACGTGCGGAAAATTGGTTATTATTAATAGACCATTGAAATTCAATCTAAGTAAGGTCAAACCAAACTATAGTCCTTTTACATGCGGGAAGCCCCTAGCGCCACCTATGGGGGTATATCCATCGACCCAATCTCGGGTTTACCTGAACTGTTACGGCGAGGGGGTGCCAGACTCGTCTAGCCATGTCCGCGGTCTTGACGACCGATCAATTATTCTGGTTGGAGGGGTCGTTCAGTGTTCGGCTGTGAAAGCCGCCGTACATTCCTCCGCATGTAAGGAACGCTCTGAGTTTCCACTAACTATGATGATGCCACATGGACTGGGCATCTTGAGCTTAAGATAAGCATAATGCGGTATTGCGTTAAAGCGAGCGAAGGCTGTTCTTCCGAGTAGTGCTTGATAGCCGCTTCGGAATGGAGCGATGTCAAAGGTTAATTCTTTGCTTTGGAAGTTGTCGGGAGAACCAAATACAACCTATAGTACTATAGAGCCCGTGCAGCGGGCCTCTGGGCCTGGTACTACTCCTTTAAAGGTAGTATTGCTTTGGATGATTCTTGTTGGGTCTATCCCCATTTTGCGGACTGTGTCTTGATATATCAGATTAAGACTACTGTTGCCGTCCATAAGGACTCGGGTGAGATGGTATCCGTTAATTATTGGGTCTAGTACCAAGGCAGCCGATCCTCCGTGTCGGATACTAGTCGGGTGATCCCTGCGATCAAAAGTGATTGGGCAGGCCGACCAAGGGTTGAACTTGGGGGTAACGGGCTCTCGGAGCGCGTGTGTGCTCCTCCTCTTTGTTACGTGAATCATGTTCACTGTTTTGACTTCTGGTGGGAATTTTTTCTGTCCCCCAGTGTTTTGTTGGTGAGGCTCATCCTCGTCTTCACTTGGTGTCTCCCTCCCCTTGTGTTCGGCGTTTAGCTTGCTGACCTGCTTAAAGACCCAACATTCTCTGTTGGTGTGATTTGCAGGTTTATCGGAGGTGCCGTGAATCTGACATAATCTGTCCAGAATCTTGTTTAGGCTGGACGGTCAACTCTGCTGCCTTTGAATGGCTTTTTCCGTTGACCGGGTCGAGAGCCCCTGAATCCGGCATTTACCGTCGTGTTGTCTGGGCTGTCTTCGTTGCTTCGACACTTGCTTTTATTGCGTCGTGGTTTTCCATTGCCATCCCTGACTTCGGATGTGCTTGGGTCGCTGGTGCCGCTGCGGGCCAGCCAACTATCCTCGCCCATGCAAAAGCGGGTCATAAGGCTTGTTAGGGCTGCCATTGTCCTTGGTTTTTCCTGGCCGAGGTGTCTCGCAAGCCATTCGTCCCGGACACTATGTTTGAAAGCCACTAAGGCTTCGGCGTCCGGGCAATCGACAATTTGATTCTTCTTAGTTAGGAATCTGTTCCAAAGCTTTCGGGCTGACTCTCCGGGTTGTTGAATTATGTGACTTAAATCATCTACATCCGGAGGTCGGACATAGGTCCCTTGAAAATTAGCCCTGAAAGCGTCCTCGAGCTCTTCCCAACTTCCAATTGAGTTTTCGGGGAGGCTTTTCAACCAGTGCCTAGCTGGTCCTTTCAACTTTAAGGGCAAGTATTTGATGGCATGGAGATCATCTCCACGAGCCATGTGGATGTGAAGGATAAACTCCTCAATCCAGACCCCAGGGTCTATTGTTCCGTCGTATGACTCTATGTTCACGGGTTTGAATCCTTCTGGGAATTCATGATCCAGTACCTCGTCGGTGAAGCATAGGGGGTGCGCGGCACCCCTGTATTTGGGTGTGTCTGACGGTTGTAGTGTTCGGTTTTGATTCCGAACCATTATTCTGTCAGTATAGTCATTTGGGCAGCGATGATTCTATGCCGGGACGTGCTTCCTAGGTCCGTAAATGGACCTGGTCAAACCGCCTTTTTTGTGTAGGTCCTCACGTAGGTCATGTGCTGACTTGTGTACGTCATCGTTAGCCGCCCTGTCGCGACCACGGGGTGGCCGGTCCGTTTGATCGGCCGTTTTATTTTCCAGCTGAGTGGGCTCTAAGGCCTCATCGTCGAATTCCGGCAACAACTTGTGTTTTGGATAGCTTTTTGTGTGGCGATTACCGCCGTGCTTTTCTTCCATGTCAAGCACTTTATTCCATCTGTTGTTGAGCGTATTCTGCGCAGTCTTAAGCCTTTGCTTCGGCTTCTTCAGGCTCCGCGCGGTTTCAATGAGCCTTTTATGAAGGTTCCCTTGTTCCAAGTGCCTTTCAGGGATGATGTGTGCATCGTCGTCCGGACTATTCATGTCTCCGGAGACAAGTTGATGAGTTTCACCCTCGGGGTCGTCGTGACCTGACAGCGGCTCCGTACTATGTTCGCCGTCCACTAGCTCACCCTGCTCCACCGCTGGGTTCATGTGGTCATTGTCTCATTTGGGGTCGACCAGGGTGTTACTCTTTCTTGCACTATTATCGTTGTTTTACCGGGGCAGAATTTGGAGCGGCACTTACGTCGTTGCTTTGGTTGCTTCTCGAGGGAATTGTCCTTCCCTGCTTCCTCCCATTCCTCGTCATCATTTTCTTGGGGTGTATCCACCATGTATATATCATGTGATGAAGTGGCAGTCCCGCGCCCTGCGGGTGGTGGTTCCTGTTTGTTTCCCGCATCGTCGTCCATACCGTCGATGTCTTCGGAGCCGAAATCAAGCATATCGGTTAAGTCGTCGACAGTGGCTATTAAGTGGGTGGTGGGTGGGGAACGAATTTCTTCATCGTCCGCTTCCCACTTGAGACGGACATAGTTCAACCAAGGGTCTCCTGACAAGGAGAGAGACCGTAATGAGTTTAGCATGTCGCCTAGGGGCGAGTGCTGAAAGATATCCGCAGAGGTGAACTTCATGATCGGTGCCCAATCAGATTGGATGGGCATGGACGCGAGCGGTTCGGAGCCTGTGGCCGGGGACGAATCCGAGTGTCCGGCAACACAGGTCTCGTAGGAGGTGAAGTCAGTATTCGGCTCTATCGCCGTTGAGTGTGTGGCCTCCGTGGTGGGGTCCATCCACCCATCCTCGGACGACGCAATCTGTTCCGGATTGAGGCCCGGGGTAGTTACAGGTGTGATCTCCTGAACACTGTCCGATGGCAGAGCTAGATCATGCTCATCGTGACTGTGCGGCGTACCTGACATGGGTTCGAATCCGTCGAAGATCAAGTCTCCGCGGATGTCGGCAGTATAGTTTAAGCTTCCAAACCTGACCTGATGGCCAGGGGTGTAGCTCCCGATCTGCTCTAGATGGTCGAGCAATTTGGCCCGCAGTATGAAGCCGCCGAATACAAAAATCTGTCCGGGGAGGAAAACCTCACCCTGGATCGCATCGTTGCCGATGATTGAAGGAGCCATCAAGCCTTATGATGACGACACAGTGGAACTCTCAATGAAAGCACCAATGTCGGTGTCAAAACCAGCAGATCTCGGGTAGGGGGTCCCGAATTGTGCGTCTAAGGCGGATGGTAACAGGAGACGGGGGACACAATGTTTACCCAGGTTCGGGCCCTCTTGATGGAGGTAATACCCTACTTCCTGCTTGATTGATCTTGATGATATGAGTATTACAAGAGTTGATCTACCACGAGATCAGAGAGGCTAAACCCTAGAAGCTAGCCTATGGTATGATTGTTGTTGTCCTACGGACTAAAACCCTCCGGTTTATATAGACACCGAAGGGGCTAGGGTTACACAGAGTCGGTTACAAGGGAGGAGATCTGCATATCCGAATCGCCAAGCTTGCCTTTCACGCAAAGGAGAGTCCCATCCGGACACGGGATGAAGTCTTCAATCTTGTATCTTCATATTCCAACAGTTCGGCCAAGGGATATAGTCCGGCTGTCCGAGGACCCCCTAATCCAGGACTCCCTCAGTACCCTTCAAAGACTAGAGACTTGTCAGATTCCATTAGAACAAGGCAACGATATTTTCCAAATATCACAATCATGTTCAAGTCACAAAGCATTGAGATAGACATTAAGTTGAAACCAAGGGATTCAACAAGCATCACTTTATCCATGTGCTGATCCTTTGAGATTGCAACTCTACCTAGACCCAATACCCTGCTTTTACCAGTGTCAGCAAATGTGATGTGACTCTTATCAGATGGACGTAAGGTTGAGTCCATGAGAAGACTTCGATCGCCAATCATGTGGTTAGTGCATCCACTATCAATAATCCATTCTGAAGTAGCTGGTGTCATACCCTACAGTGCAGTTAGGGGGATAGGCTTCACGAAGGGTATTGTGAAGCATAAACATTTGACGAGCAAGTGGATTATGAAAGCTCAGATCCAGGTTAGGACTGATAGGATGATTGGCAAGCGACTCAGGAACAAAATACATAGTAAGACCATTTGGGCATTTTATCTTGCACCCCACAAGATGTTTTAGGTCCCCAGCAATAGAATCTGACGCCTTTGATTTCCGACTGGAGACCCTTCCCTGCAAAAGAGAGTTAAGTTTTCTTAACCACCCACGTCTTCAGGGGTGGCTTCGAAGCAATGAGTCTAAGTGCAGCATCTGAGAACTTTGGCTTTGGAGCCCTAGCAAATAGTCTTGCAGGAGGTGAATAATACTCATAAGAGTAGGTAGAATAGTTCTTGGTCTTATGAACATGGCGGTTTGATGAAACACGCTCATATTCATAGGCCTGAGTATGGTTTCCCTGCAAAACATTAGTGTTAGGGTGACTCTGGTGAGTCCTCTGTCTGTGTGAAGCCTTTGGACCATGTGAGGCCTTTGGCTGGGGTTTGTCTTCTCCCAGGTGGTGTCATGATGACATTCACCTGAAGATTTTCAAGACAACTCTTGGGCACCCAGATCTTCTTGAAGGGTGGTCCATTCCTGCAGTTAGTACCAATATACCTGGCAAACACTTCACCATTCTGATTCTTAAACAGTTTATAGTTTGCATCAAAGGATTCATCAATGATAGTTGGCTTAGCACAAGTGAAGCATGATAAGGTAGATGGATCTATTGAGGGTCCCTTTGCAGCAACCCATGTGGTTTTGGGGTACTGCTCGGGCTTCTAGTAAGAACCATCAATGTTCATTTTCCTTTCGAACCCAACACCCTCTTTCCTAGGGTTTCGGTTCAGAATCTATTTCTTGAGGACATCACATAGTGTCTGATGCCCTTTGAGACTTTTGTACATTCCTGTCTCAAGCAATGTCTTCAACCTGGCATTCTCATCAGCAATAGTAGTGGTATCGTTAGCAGAGGGGTTAGTTACCACATCAGCAGTTGAAGATATTGCAACAGTAGTAGCAGTAGAACATCCAGCAACAGAAGTAGCGTTATCACGCTCAAGGCATTTTAGACATGGTGGTTCAAATCCTTCCTGAACGGAACTGATCTCTTGAGCGCGAAGTGACTCATTCTCCTTTTGAAGATCTTCATGAGCCGATTTCAAGTTCTCAAGCTCTTGCTCCTTTGAAGATAATCATAGGAGAGCTTTTCATGAGTAGTTGAGAGCGGTTCATGACGACTTTCAAGTTCTTCATACTCAACATGAAGATTTTTAATGTCTTCAATTAAGGACTGAGCTCGAGTCATTTCCGCGTCCAACAGGTCATCGCTTTTGTCTAACAGTTTTTGAATATATTCCATGGTAGTCCGTTGATGTGTTGAAATTTTAGCAAGTGCTCTGTAGCTAGGTTTAGATTCACATTTAGAGTCATCTTCACTTGATGTTTGATATTGAGCATCGTGTGAGTTTACCTTGGCGCCACGTGCCATGAAGCAGTAGGTGGGTGCAGAGTCATCCTCATCATTAGCATCAACGTTGGTGAAGAGGCCATCGTCTTCGGTGTTGAAGATGGACTTGGCGACGTATGCTAAAGCTAAATCCAGGCTTGCCACGCCTGAATCAGATTCCTCTTCGGACTCCATCTCCACCTCCTCAGATGCAGAGTCCTCCTCTGAATCCATCTCCTTGCCAACAAACGCACGCGCCTTACTAGATGAGCTCTTCTTGTGTGATGAAGACTTCGACGAAGACTTGGAAGAAGACTTTGATGATTTCTTCTTCTTATTGTCATCGGAATCATATTCCTTGCTCTTCTTATTTTTCTTGTTCTCATTGTCCCATTGAGGACATTCAGAGATGTAGTGACCAGGTTTCTTGCACTTGTGGCACGTTCTCTTCTTGTAGTCACGGGAGGAAGCTTCATCATTTCTTGAGCTGGATCTTGAAGACTGTCTGGAGCCTTTCTTCCTGGTGAACCTCTGGAACTTCTTCACGGGCATGGCAAGTTCCTTTCCATTGTCTTCAGGATCCTCAGAACTGCAGTCAGATTCTTCTTCAGATGAGGAAACAGCCTTTGCCTTCCAAGCACGAGCTCGGCCATAGTTGGGACCATAGATATCTCTTTTCTCAGATAGCTAGAACTCATGTGTGTTGAGCCTCTCAAGTATGTCAGACAGATGGAGAGTCTTGAAGTCGGGGCGTTCTTGAATCATCAGGGCCAGGGTGTCAAATGAGCCGTCGAGTGATCTCAAGAGTGTTTTGACGATTTTATGCTTGGTGATCTCAGTGATGTCGAGTGCATGAAGCTCATTTGTGATGTCAGTGAGGCGATCAAACGTCAGCTGAAGATTCTCATTGTCATTTCTCTTGAAGCGGTTGAAGAGATTGCGAAGAACACTGATCCTTGAGTCTCTCTGGGTTGAGACGCCTTCATTGACCTTGGAGAGCCAGTCTCGGACTAGCTTCGCAGTTTCCAGAGCACTCACACGGCCATACCGTCCTTTGGTCAGATGACCACAGATGATGTTCTTGGCAGTAGAATCCAGTTGAATGAACTTCTTGACATCAGCTAGGGTGACGCCTTCACCGGCCTTGGGAACACCGTTCTTGATGACATACCACAGGTCGACATCAATGGCTTCAAGATGCATGCACATCTTATTCTTCCAGTAGGGGTAATCGGTGCCATCAAAGAAAGGGCACGCAACGGAGACTTTGATTATCCCTGCAGTCGACATAGCTAAAACTCCAGGTGGTTAAACCAAATCACATAGAACAAGGGAGCACCTTGCTCTGATACCAATTGAAAGTGCTAGTTATCGACTAGAGGGGGGTGAATAGGCAATTTTTATGGAAGTCTTCAAAACACGGGGGCTTTGAAGACAGACAGTAGAAATGGACCTATTGATATGCATCGGAAGGTAGACTACGCTAGACAAGCCATAGACAAGTAAGCAATGAAGTGAGAGCACGAAGACTGTCAGCAGCTAGGTGGTATGGATCAGGATGGAAGATAGTATAAAGCCAAACAACAACAGTCTTCACACAATGAAGTCAATCAGATCATGCAAGCAGGCAAGGACTTCACGAAGACAAACTGTAAGTAAAGAGAGGTAAAGGATAGAACCAGTTGCTTGGTGAGGACAATGATTTGTTGGACCAGTTCCAGTTGCTGTGACAACTGTACGTCTGGTTAGGGAGGCTGAGATTCAACTTAGAAGACCGCGTCTTCAACTTATTCCCTTTGAGCCAAGGACGCATAGTCCTTGCCCAATCACTCTGGTAAGTCTTCAAGGTAGACTTCCAAACCTTCACAGACTTCGTTCACCAGCGATCCACAATGACTCTTGGATGCTCAGAACACGACGCCTAACCGGCTAGAGGATTCACAGTCCTCAAGTGTAACAAATCTTTAGATCACGCAGACAGAAAGACTTCAATGATGCCTAACACTCTTTGGCTCTGGGTGTTTAGGGCTTTGTCCTCGCAAGGATTTCTCTCTCAAAGGCTTCGGAGGTGGGTTGCTCTCAAATGACAAAAGTCGTGCACTAACTCTGAGCAGCCACCAATTTATGGTGTAGGGGGTGGGCTATTTATAGCCAGGAGACAACCCGATCTGATTTGTCCGAAATGACCCTGGGTCACTAAGGAACTGACACGTGTCCAACGGTCAGATTTCAAACACACGTGGCAGCTTGACTTGGGCTACAAGTAAAGCTGACTTATCCAGCTCTGGATAAGATTTGCTTTCATTGTCTTCGCTCGAAGACATAGGATTTGGTTGAGCATCACTTCAGTCACTCTGACTTTGTTCACTTGGACCCCACTTAACAGTGCGGTGGTTCCTATGACTCAACAAGGAAGAAAAGGAAACTACGAAACAACTATGTCTTCGCACTCCGTAGTCTTCATGTGATATCTTCTCATGTCATAGTCTTCAATGTGAATCACCTCATAGACCACCATTGTCTTCAATGTCTTCACACATTTTTAGGGGTCATCTCTGGTAGGTAAACCGAATCAATGAGGGACTACTACCTATGTTATCCTGCAATTCTCACAAACACATTAGTCCCTCAACCAACTTTGTTGTCAATACTCCAAAACCAACTAGGGGTGTCACTAGCTGCACTTACAGCTATGTGGCGAGAGTTCGTGCCTCCCACCTGCATGGAACAACTTCTACGCCAATTGGAGAACACCATCCAAGGATCCAAGTCCATCGACGCGTACTTCAAGGAGATGAAGAATGGCTTGTGATGAGCCGGCGTGGGCGGCCCCATTTCAATGAAGTTCCACTTCATGATGGGATTGCACAATGACATCTCCAAGATTATATTCCTCGAGAACTAAAAGTCCCTCAACGACAACTACATTGGTGCTCTCAAGGTGGAACAAGAACTTATGAAGGCTAAAGCTTCTCCACCCCAAGCACACTTCTCGAAGACCAAGCTCCAAGACGGCGATCATGAGGCCAGTACCACGACAATATCCAAGCCCGGCGACGCTCCCAAGTTCCACTCCACCACCATCCCTCTTTGTGGCATTGATGATGTTGTGTCTAATTCGACTCTTTTTCAAGATGGTGCAGCGACGACTGCGACTACGGAGCCATTCGAGGACTAAGCTTTGGAGGTGAATGACATGGTGATGAGCAAGGATGATGTTTCCATCTTTGGAGGAGAGAGTGATGATGTGCCATCTTTGGCCTTCATCCACGACGATGGTGATGAGATGATCGAGCATGGGATTTTCCCTTCGGTCATGGAGAGCGATGATGTGCCATCTTCGGCGTTCATCCACGGCGACGGTGACGAGATGGTTGAGCATGGGATTTCCCTTCGACCACGGCAACGTATGATGACTTGAGTGACTTGTGCCACCATATTGAGAGTGAGAGAGAGTTCACCACTAGACCCATATATGACGAGTTGCTCCAATTCCCATGTGAGGAGAGCCACAACCCCCACAACTTGAGTGAGATGAGTGACTCCACCATATGTGAGTTTGAGTGTGCCTATTTTGAGGGAGTGAGTGAGCCACCACATAGAGAGAGTGAGATAGTTGATAGGTCTTGTGAGGAAATTTTGAACTCTAACGACTTGACCTCTACCTCTATTGTGTCTTCTCATTTGGTGCTAGGTCCCGTATATGATGACGCGCCAATTCTCGACGACTTTGTCCTTCCTTTGGACAAGACGATGGCCATGGTGGAATATGATGCACCCCCACATGGTTCCATCAAGATGGTGATATTGACCACCATTCGGTCTTTACCACCTCACCTACACCACTTGAGTGGAATGACAAAGGTAAGATAGGTGAAGGTGATGTTCTAGTCCCACTAGTGGACATTCTTGATATTGATTGCTTGCATGATGTTGATCCACCTATTACCATGCTTCATGCTAGTGCGACTTCCCCATGCGATGATTTACCCATTTATGATGAGTTTGATGATTGTCATGTGGAGTCTATTAGTTGTGATGCCATGTTACATAGGATTTCTTGTGATAATTCTCTCGGTCACATCATGTTTGATAATCCACTTGACTTGTCATATGTTATGCATGAGATCAATAATATATCATATTTGCAATCTCTTCGTAGTGAATATGCATATGCCATTAAAATAAACCCAATTTGCACATATGGCATAGATGACAAGCCCATGGTTATTGGCATTTGTTTTTCTTGTGATGATATTGATATACTCCCTTTGCAACATTTATCTCATATTCCATGCCATGACCACTTAGCTTCGGATATGCATTGTTTTGGACGTTGTCCATTTTCTCCATATATTGTTTCCGATATTGCTCATGAGGAGACCCCCATAGTTTCCTCATACATTTTAGGAGATTTTGATCCATCCCATCCATTGCATGATCCCAATAATTATGTGCACAATATGCTCCCCATGAGTGATAATGATATTGTTGTGCCATATACTTGCATGCTCAATTTATGTCCCCATAGTGTCATACATAACAACTATTCTTTTATGATGGATGACATGTTCTTATATCATGCTTACAATTTCTTTGAGTGATGATTGTCTTGTTCCAACTCACGCGTGCACATACACATCATGATGGATGATGTGTACATTTACCATGCACACAATTTCTTTGGTTTGTGTATTTGTTGTGTAGGTACCCATTCTTACTTGTCAACCTCACAATCCCATGAGTTGACAAAATGAGCCCTAGAGAGCAACGATGACTTGGGATCCCATGGACTGGCTTTCACACCGTTCAAATTGCACAACAACTTTGCACATTTCTTCTACATGGCCCTCACATGGTTATGGGTTGTTGTCCATTACATATTATATGCCCATCTTTCCATGTTCACTTTGCATGATATGCTCATTCCTATGCCTTTGCCATGCATCTGTGACCCATGCTTTGCATTACACATGATGATTGATTCTAGTACTTGTATGTGTATTTGCAAGCTTGGTGGAGATATTGCTTGTTATTGCCATGTTCCACCTATGACCCATTCCTATGATGATACTATGACCTTGCTTTGTGTTCGTGCTTGCGATATGTCATGTGCACTGCCTATGCCTATTATTTTCTCATGTGACATGATTGCCATGATTTCCTCTAGTATGTCGCATCTTCGCACTACTAGTTTGCACGACTCGATTACTATGATTGCTTGCCCTGTTGCATCACCGATGATTCATACTTGCTTGTTTCATGCGGTTGATGACAACCATATACATGTTTTGCACATGATTGTTATTGCTTCTTGTCATATATCTCTAGATGTTGCCTCTCTCATGCTAGATAATTTTCCATGTATTGAGTGCAACAATGATTTTAGTATTTCTAATGAGATTGCCCCCATAGCATTCTCACATATATTTGGAGATTTTGACATATTTCTTGTGAAGTATGCTTGTCTTACCTCTTTGCACCATATACCTAGTGACATGAATATAACCATTGTTGCATCATTTTATTCATGCACTTGTGCTTCTAGTGGTTATGTGCAAGAGATGAGAACCATCATGATGGATGATGTGTTTATCTACCATGTGCATATGTTCTTTGTTTTGTTGTGTGCATGTGTAGGATACTTGGAATTTGTGTCGACTTCCACTTCACGTGAGTTGACCATTAGAGCTCTTCAGAGCGAGCCTCCTACATTCGACCATGACTCGCTTCTACACCACATTGCCTACCACTTCGGCATTGTGAAGGACGCACAAGGACATGCTTTCAAGGTGATATCCTTCCCTTTTGAGTATCCCAAAACCATGAGCATGAATATTGTGGATCATACTACTTGTGTTGCTTGCACCATGAGGCTTATTTGTCATCTTGGACCACTTGATTGCACACATGTTAGAGATCTTGCTTCGACTTGTCATCTTCACCGGTCCATGCATCATGATATATATGCCTTGTGTGTTGCATCCGACTTGTGGATTACTTGCTCCTATCATATGTTTGGTTGCACCAATATCATTTCTTCACATATAACTTTCTTGTGACAAAAAGTTCTCTACTAAAACTAACTTCATTGTTTGTTTATCTAAACAACCCCTAGTTTTTACTTACATGTTCTTTATTATCTTGCAAACATATCCCTTTGCACCTACAATGTACTTCTAGTTTTATACTTGTTCTAGGTAAAGCGAATGTTAAGCGTGCGTAGAGTTGTATCGGTGGTCGATAGAACTTGAGGGAATATGTGTTCTACCTTTAGCTCCTCATTGGTTTCGACACTCTTACTTATCGAGAAAGGCGACAATTGATCCCCTATACTTGTGGGTTATCAGTGGGCACAACTCCATTGACGATGTGGTTGCCTTGCGGCTTTTGCTTCGTGCCGGTGGCAGAAGGATGACAAGGAACGCGGTTGTGGGAGGCACAAGAGGACAAGACAACACCGATTGGGATAGCGGCACATGAAATGTGTAGACCGGTGTGTGTAGGTACTCCATGCCAGAGATTGGAGGCGTGGCGAGGCGAGAAGGCACGGGGCCAGGGAGATCGACGACACGGGCTGGGGGGCAAAAAAAGGGGGCGGAAGTTTCCCTCTCGCCAATTCGCGCGATAGATAGAGGGGCAGCAAAAGCCGAGAGTGGACTACACATATGACAAGTGAGGGCTGAAATATGCAGCTCCTGTAATTTTTTTTTGAGACGACCCGTTTTACAAGACATGTGCGGGATGATTTTTTGTCCCCATTACGTAATGATTTTCTATCCTCATCCTGTAAAATGACGGTTATTTTAGCGGCAAGATCTGCTGGGAAAGATGCTCTCAGACGCGAAAGGGAGAACCAGAGGTTACATCCCAGTCTGGCCAGCAAAACCGTCGATTGAGGCGTGCAGAAAACACCAAGGTAGCCATGTCGGTGTCGTGCGGGCTAGAGTGTGTAACTCGTTGCGTCCTCAATGGACAACGAGCTGATGGGACGGCGGCTACACATTGTAAGGCAGACTACAAGGGTACGAGCTGTTTGATTCCTTCCTCGCACGTCTTGATGGACAAAAAGTTCAAGATGAACATGTTGGACGATGGCATTCATACTTCAAACTCGAGATGGAGATAGAGGCGGTGCATGATCTATTGTACCAGCAAGGGCGTGACTGCAAGATCGTCTTCGCGGGGCACTCGCTCGGATCCGACACCCTCATGATGGCGTTGGTGGTGAACGCCTACAGGGGTGCTCTAGGTACGGGCGGCCACTGCACACCCTCCTCCGACGCTGACCTCCAAGGTAGACATGCATCCCCGTTCCGCCTCGTTGATGGTGTCGAGGCGCCTCCATTGATTTTGATTTTAGGAGAGAGAGAGAGAGAGACGATGGATTTGGGGATAGAGGATGGATACAATATTTTGTTTTACTGTTCGGCCTTGCGGGGTCTATTCGATCGCAGCCGTGCCAGCCCTCAAAACACATTTTCCACGGCCCTTATACTCACTTTAAAGGTCCGGGCGATTATTCTGTTTTACCATTTGGCCGCAGCCCGCGCCAGCCCTCAAATAAAAAAAGTAGACAATTTGACCGCAATTCCGATAAATGGCTACAAATTCGAACAATCAAGCCTAGTTTGCGCACAAATTAAACATAGTTTTCATACATGACCCAAAAGAACCTCATGCAAAACCCACCACCACCTCCATGACCATCATCATCATCACTCTCCACCACCGCCACCGAAGTCACCACCACCTCCATCATCATCATCATCATCATCATCATCACTCTCCACCACCGCCACTGAAGCCACACCGAGACCGAAGCCACCACCGTCGCCGCTTGCCATCATTCGAAAGAACTGGTCCTCTATCCTTTGCCAATACGACTTGCCAGTTTGGTCAGTGCTAGTGCACGCATCAAGAGACACAAATTCCCAAGCCTTGATCAAGACTTGATCTTTCAATTGCATGTAGTTCTTCGATCTCGCCCATTTTTTGCTTGCGCTTGGTCGAACACCCCCTCCCCATATATCCTCCATCTCATCTTCTTCCCCATCATGACCATCCACACCACGATCCATCTCATTCTAGTCGTAATCACCGACCGGGGCTTGATCAATGTCGACAAAGTTGTTGTCCAACATGTGCACAAACTCGGCAGTCGCATCAAGTAAACCGGCGCTACAATTTTGCTCCACAAGTCACGAACAATCGCAATGGAGAAAAGTGAAAAAAACTAGAAGAAAATAAAAGTTCCATACCTTGCGCCCATTCCGTCAAACACCTCGGGGGCGGCGGCGGCTGCAGCATAGGCGGTGGCGTCCTTGGGGAAGCTCTTGCGGTGGCGATCGGAGGAGGTGGCGGCGCGGTGCTCACAATACCTCTTTTGGCCACCCTCTTGCGAATCACCCCCACCACCTTGCGCATCTTCACCGGCGGGGTGGGGACAACCTGGACCGGATTCGCGGCGGCGGCGGGCATGTGTGCCTTGCCGGTGGTGGTGTTGGGGAACGCGATATTTCAAAAAAAATACATACGATCACGCAAGATCTATTTAGGAGTTGCATATCAACCAGACGAGAAAGTGTGTCCACGTACCCTCGTAGACCGAAAGCGGAAGTGTTTAGTAACGCGGTTGATGTAGTCGAACGTCTTTGTGATTCAACCGATCCTAGCACCAAATGTACGGCGCCTCCGTGTTCAGCACACATTCAGCTCGATGACGTCCCTTGAACTCTTGATACAGTTGAGGACGAAGGAGAGTTCCGTCGGCATGACGGCATGGCGACGATGATGATGAAGTTACCGGCGCAGGGCTTTGCCTAAGCACTACGACGATATGATCGAGGTGTGTATCTATAGAGGGGGGCACCGCACATGGCTAAGAGAAGACTTGTTGTGTCTTTGTGGTGCCCCCTGCGCATGTATATAAAGGAGGGGGAGAGAGGCCTCCCCCCTAAGGGTGCGCCAAGAGTATGGAGTCCTACTAGGACTTCCAAGTCCTAGTAGGAATCCCTTTCCTTTTCGGAGTAGGAGAGAAGGAAAGAGGGAAAGAGAGAGAGCGTAGGAAAATGCAAGGGGGGCACTGCCCCCTTCCCCTAGTCCAGTTCGGACCCATGGGAGGGCGCCACCTCCCCTTGTCCTACCTCCTCTTTTCCTGTATGGCCCAATAAGGCCCATTACTTCTCCCGATGAATTCCCGTAACTCCCCGGTACTCCGAAAAATATCCGATTCACTCGGAACCTTTCCGATGTCTGAATATAGCCTGCCAATATATGAATCTTTACCTCTCGACCATTTCGAGACTCCTCGTCATGTCCGTGATCTCATCCGAGACTCCAAACAAACTTCGGTCATCAAATCACATAACTCGTAATACAAATCATCATCGAACGTTAAGCGTGCGGACCCTATGGGTTCGAGAACTATGTATACATGACCGAGACACATCTCTGGTCAATAAACAATAGCGGAACCTGGATGCTCATATTGGTTCCTACATATTCTTCAAAGATCTTTATCGGTCAAACCGCATAACAACATACGTTATTCCCTTTGCCATCGGTATGTTACTTGCCCAAGATTCGATCGTCGGTATCCACATACCTAGTTCAATCTCGTTACCGGCAAGTATCTTTACTCGTTCCATAATGCATCATCCCGTAACTAACTCAATAGTCACATTGCTTGCAAGGCTTATAGTGATGTGCATTACCGAGAGGGCCCAGAGATACCTCTTTGATACACGGAGTGACAAATCCTAATCTCAATCTATGTCAACTCAACAAACACCTTCGGAGACACGTGTACAACATCTTTATAATCACCTAGTTACGTTGTGACGTTTGATAGCACACAAGGTGTTCCTCCGGTATTCGGGAGTTTCATAATCTCATAGTCAGAGGAACATGTATAAGTTATGAAGAAAGAAATAACAATAAAACTAAACGATCATTATGCTAAGCTAGCGGATGGGTCTTGTCCATCACATCATTCTCTAATGATGTGATCATGTTTATCAAATGACAACACATGTCTATGGTTAGGAAACTTAACCATCTTTGATTAACGAGCTGGTCTAGTATAGGCTGACTAGGGACACTGTGTTTTGTCTATGTATCCACACATGTATCAAGTTTTCGGTTAATACAATTCTAGCATGGATAATAAACATTTATCATGATATAAGGAAATATAAAATAACAACTTTATTATTGCCTCTAGGGCATATTTCCTTCAGTCTCCCACTTGCACTAGAGTCAATAATCTAGTTCATCAATAATCTAGTTCATATCGCCATGTGATTTAACACCAATAGTTCACATCTTTATGTGATTAGTTCACATCTCCATGTGACTAACACCCAAAGGGTTTACTAGAGTCAGTAATCTAGTTCACATCGCTATGTGATTAACACCCAACGAGTACTAAGGTGTGATCATGTTTTGCTTGTGAGAGAAGTTTAGTTAACGGGTCTGCCAGAGCCGTATGTATTTTGCAAATTTTATATGTCTACAATGCTCTGCATGAAGCTACTCTAGCTAATTGCTCCCACTTTCAATATGTATCCAGATTGAGATTTAGAGTCATCTAGATCAGTGTCAAAGCTTGCCAAACTCTTTACGACGAACACTTTGTCACCTCCATAATCGAGAAACATATCCTTATTCCATTAAGGATAATTTTGACTGTTGTCCAGTGATCCACTCCTGGATCACTATTGTACCCTCTTGCCAAACTCATGGTGAGGTACATAATAGGTCTAGTACACAACATAGCATACTTTATAGAACCTATGACTGAGGCATAAGGAATGACTTTGGTTCTCTTTCTATTTTCTGCCGTGGTCGGGTTTTGAGTCTTACTCAACTTCACACCTTGCAACACAGGCAAGAACTCCTTCTTTGACTGTTCCATTTTGAACTACTTCAATATCTTGTCAAGGTATGTACTCGTTGAAAAATCTTATCAAGCATCTTGATCTATCTCTACAGATCTTGATGCTCAATGTGTAGGTAGCTTCACCGAGGTGTTTCTTTGAAAAACTCCTTTCAAACACTCCTTTATGCTTTCCAGAAAATTTTACATCATTTCCAATCAACAATATGTCACTCGCATATACTTATCAGAAAGGTTGTAGTGCTCCCACTCACTTTCTTGTAAATACAGGCTTCACCGCAAGTCTGTATAAAACTATATGCTTTGATCACACTATCAAAGCGTATATTCCAACTCCGAGAGGCTTGCACCAGTCCATAAATGGATCGCTGGAGCTTGCACACTTTGTTAGCACCTTTAGGATCGACAAAATCTTCTGGTTGCATCATATACAACTCTTCTTTAAGATATCCATTAAGGAATGCAGTTTTGACATCCATTTGCCAATTTTCATAATCATGAAATGCGGCAATTGCTAACATGATTCGGACAGACTTAAGCATCGCTAGGGTGAGAAGGTCTCATCGTAGTCAACTCTTTGAACTTGTCAAAAACCTTTCGCAACAAGTCAAGCTTTGTAGAAAGTAATATTACCATCAGTGTCAGTCTTCTTCTTGAAGATCCATTTATTCTCTATGGATTGCTGATCATCGGGCAAGTCAACCAAAGTCCACACTTTGTTCTCATACATGAATCCCATCTCAGATTTCATGTCCTCAAGCCATTTCACGGATTGGACTCATCATTGCTTCCTCATAGTTCGTAGGTTCGTCATGGTCAAGTAACATGACCTCCAAAACAGGATTACCGTACCACTCTGGTGTGGATCGCACTCTGGCTGACCTACGAGGTTCGGTAGTAACTTGATCAGAAGTTTCATGATCATCATCATTAGCTTCCTCACTAATTGGTGTAGAAATCACTGGAACTAATTTCTGTGATGAACTACTTTCCAATTCGGGAGAAGGTACAATTACCTCATCAAGTTCTACTTTCCTCCCAATCACTTCTTTCGAGAGAAACTCCTTCTCTAGAAAGGATCCATTCTTAGCAACGAATATCTTGCCTTCGAATCTGTGATAGAAGGTGTACCCAACAGTCTCCTTTGGGTATCCTATGAAGACACATTTCTATGATTTGGGTTCAAGCTTATCAGGTTGAAGCTTTTTCACATAAGCATCGCAGCCCCAAACTTTAAGAAACGGCAACTTGGTTTTCTTGCCAAACCACAGTTCATATGGTGTCATCTCAACGGATTTAAACGGTGCCCTATTTAACGTGAGCAACTGTCTCTAATGTATAACCCCAAAACGATAGTGGTACATTGGTAAGATACATCATAGATCGCACCATGTCTAATAAAGTACGATTATGACGTTCGGACACACCATTACTCTGTGGTGTTCCAAGTGGCATGAGTTGTGAAACTGTTCCACATTATTTTTAAATGAAGGCCAAACTCGTAACTCAAATATTTGCCTCTGCGATCAGATCGTAGAAACTTTATTTTCTTATTACGATGATTCTCAACTTCACTCTGAATTTCTTTGAACTTTTCAAATGTTTCAGACTTGTGTTTCATTAAGTAGATATACCCATATCTGCTTAAATCATCTGTGAAGGTCAGAAAATAACGATACCCGCTGCGAGCCTCAACACTCATCGGACCGCAAACATCAGTATGTATTATTTCCAATAAGTCAGTGGTTCGCTCCATTGTTCCAGAGAACGGAGTTTCAGTCATCTTGCCCATGAGGCATGGTTCGCAAGCATCAAGTGATTCCAAAAGCCCATCAGCATGGAGTTTCTTCATGCGCTTTACACCAATATGACCTAAACGACAGTGCCACTAGTATGTTGCACTATCATTATCAACTTTGCATCTTTTGGCATCAATATTATGAATATGTGTACCACTTACGATCGAGATTCAATAAACCATTCAGCTTGGGTGTATGACCACAGAAGGATTTATTCATGTAAACAGAATAACAATTATTCTTTGACTTAAATGAATAACCGTATTGTAATCATCATGATCCAATCATATTATTCTCAATGCAAAACACCAAATAACATTTATTTTAAGTTCAACACTAATCCCGAAGGTAAAGGGAGTGTGCGATGGTGATCTTATCAACCTTGGAATCACTTCTGACACACATCGTCACCTTGCCCTCAACTAGTCTCTGTTCATTTTGTAACTCCTGTTTTGAGTTACTAATCTTAGCAACTGAACCGGTATCAAATACCCTGGGGTTACTATGAGCACTAGTAAAGTACACATCAATAACATGTATATCATATATACTTTTGTTCACTTCGCCATCTTTCTTATCCGCCAAGTATTTGGGGCAATTCCGCTTCGAGTGACCATTTCCTTTGCAGTAGAAGCACTCAGTTTCAGGTTTGGGTCTAGCTTTGGGCTTCTTCATGGGAGTGGCAGCTTGCTTGCCATTCTTCTTGAAGTTCCCTTTCTTTCCCTTGCCCTTTTACTTGAAACTAGTGGTCTTGTCAACCATCAACACTTGATGCTTTTCTTGATTTCTACCTTCGTTGATTTCAACATCACGAAGAGCTCGGGAATCATTTTTGTCATCCCTTGCAATTATAGTTTATCACGTAGTTCCAGTAACTTGGTGATAGTGACTAGAGAACTCTGTCAACCACTATCTTATCTGGAAGATTAACTCCCACTTGATTCAAGCGATAGTATTACTCAGACATTATGATCACATGCTCACTGGTTGAGCTATTCTCCTCCATCTTGTAGGCAAAATACTTGTTGTCGGTGTCAAAACCGGCGGATCTCGGGTAGGGGGTCCCGAACTGTGCGTCTAAGGCGGATGGTAGCAGGAGGCGGGGGACACGATGCTTACCCAGGTTCGGGCCCTCTCGATGGAGGTAATACCCTACTTCCTGCTTGATTGATCTTGATGATATGAGTATTACAAGAGTTGATCTACCACGAGATCATAGAGGCTAAACCCTAGAAGCTAGCCTATGGTATGATTGTATGTTGTCCTACGAACTAAACCCTCCGGTTTATATAGACACCGGAGGGGGCTAGGGTTACACAGAGTCGGTTACAAGGAAGAAGATCTACATATCCGTATTGCCAAGCTTGCCTTCCATGCCAAGGAGAGTCCCATCCAGACACGGGACGAAGTCTTCAATCTTGTATCTTCATAGTCCAACAGTCCGGCTGTCCGGAGACCCCCTAATCCAGGACTCGCTCAATAGCCCCTGAACCAGGCTTCAATGACGATGAGTCCGGCGTGCAGATTTGTCTTCGGCATTGCAAGGTGGGTTCTTCCTCCGAATACTCCATGGAAGATTTTGAACACAAGGATAGTGTCCGGCTCTGCAAAACAAGTTCCACATACCACCGTAGAGAGAATAATATTTCCACAAATCTAATCTGCTGACATGTTTAGCAACATGACATCATGCCATGGCCCGGTCATTATTCGAACCGTTTTTCTCAACCAACACTGCACATATCGCGAGGTGGTTTTCTTGACACGTGTTGTCAAAGCAGAGATCATGTCCCCTTATCACGGGATTCTCATCAATACGGGTATGGGTAACCCAACTGCGCCATCAATTACGGCGTTCGGGGAATAAGCGATTTTACCAGGTAAGTGGGGAGGCGCATGGCCTCTTCCGCCCTTATAAAGGGACACAGATTCACCCTTTTTACCCATGCCTTCTTCCTCCTTGCTTATCCATTATCGCACACTCGAGCTCCAGCGCCCAAGTTCGCGTCTTTCTCCTTAAACCACTCCAAGCATGTCCGGAGTGGGAGGCAAGTGGATGGTCTCCTCCGTCACGGAGGAGAACATCACAAAGCTACGGGAAGCCGGATATCTGGCCGCGGACATCGCGCACCGGCTGCCAGGTGCGGGGCAGATCATCCCTACGCCCGAACCCCATGAGAGGGTAGTTTTCCTTACCCACTTTGTCCGCGGACTGGGATTTTCATGATCTGGCCCCCAATTTCATCCTTAACATCTCGGCGTTTATCGTCGTGTGCGAGACCTTCCTCCGCATCAGGCCCCACTTCGGCCTATGGTTGAAGACCTTCAATGTTAAACCGAAGGTGGTGGTCAGCCAGCAAGCAGAGTGCGGAGGCACCATGGTGGGCAAAATGCCTAACGTCACCTGGCTCGAAGGCTCCTATGTGGAGACCATAAAGGGGTGGCAATCGGGGTGGTTCTAGATCACCGAGCCACGCGACACCAACTAGGTGGCGGCCCCGAATTTCGATCCGGAATCCCCACGCGGCTCACTTCCTGGAAAGAGAAGGGCCTGTCCTGGGGTTCCCTGGTAGAGCTGACCGGACTCCAAACCTGCATCCAGAACATGATGAGCAAGAAAATAAAGCTCGTCAACGTGGTTCAGGTCATGCTCTTCCGCCGGATCCTCCCGTGTCAACGACGGGTATTCAATTTGTGGGAATTTGACCCGGCCAAGCACCAGACGCCGCGAGAGCTCTTCGACACGATGCACAAGGACATCTGGAAGGTGTTGTTCAAGGGCGCCGAGGTACCTCCTCCCCTTAACGAGGACCGCGGACTCAGCCAAAGCGCCATGCCAATCCGGTAAGTTTTTATATCTCACGGGATGTTTATTTGCCCCAGTTTAATCATGTGCGGGATCTAAGCTTCCATGCCATTAATAGGACTGGGTAGAGACAGCGGAGCAGATCGATTGCCCAGCCCCCTGCCTGAAGATCCTGCAGATGCCCTCCTAACGGGGATGCTGGTTTCGACGCCTTACAAGGTGCCGGTGAAGAAGGCCAAGAAGAAGGCCACAGGGACCCGAAAGGGTCTCTGACATAAGGTTATATCGGACTCATCGTCCGATAACTCCGAAGCGCACTCCTCCCACGAAAACGGGGAGGAGGAAGAGGAAAGTTCTCCCCCCCAGCCGGGGGAGACAAGAAAAGGAAGGCCGCCCCAACTAGGGAGGCCGAAGGGTCCAAGAAGGGAAGGACCCTCCTTCCGGACTGCTCCACGACGGCCGCCTACAGCGACGACGAGTGGTTACCTAGGGACAAGCCCCTGGCGAAGTCATAAGTATCCGGATACCATAGTAATTCATGGTATGTTTTATTGCACTGCTTCTCCTTACACCGAATATGATTATGCAGTCCGTCCCGAGCCTGTCTCGACGTATCTTCGTCGGATGGTTCTTTGGACTCGTCGGATATAAATAGCGATTCACTTCCGACTGCCTCCACCCCTTGCCCTACGGACAACGTCGAGGTGTTGTCTCAAAAGCCACCGAGCCGAGGGGAGGTAGTCCTGGGAGCGCCTCGACGCGACCTTCCGGACCCTGGGCGCAAAGGGAGCAAGACTCCCACGGGCTCCAAGTTTGGCCCCCAGCCGAACACTGCGCCGGAACCTTCAGTGGTTCCGGACTCCGGCAGTCGACACCCCGTTAAGAGGGGCAAGCCGCCCGTGCCGGTGGCCTATGTCCATCCAGAGGCACCGGACAACTTGCTAGAAGTGCTTCGCGGTGCTTCCATCGACGAAGAGCACCGCACTATCATGACTGCGGTGATCGAGAAAGTTCAGTCCACCAAAAACGGACTAACCGAAGCTTGTGCCAGCCTCCTAACAGGCTTTCAGGTAAGCTATCAAAATATAGGAAAATATTACCGCATAGACAGTAGCCCCTGATGCTCTGTTTGGCGTTCTTGAAGAAAGGCCGAATAGAGGATCAAATAATGACTCAGGAGTCTAATCAGAATATGTCTATGTGCATATGCAGGCTTCACTGCTGGCCGCTGCCGCACGTACTGCGGAGGTCGCTGCACTGAAGCAGGACCTTGAGTGATCCGAGGAAGAGCTCGTCCTTACAAAGAGGCAGCTCGAGGAGAGCAAAGGTAAGCAATACCTTGTCTATATATTAAAAAGAAATTCGGTTGTAAAGTAATAGGATCATCATGAATTTGCCAGGGGCCATGACTGAGGTGGCGACCCTGAAGAAGGCGCTGTCCGAGGCCGAAGACAAAGTGGCCAAGGAGCACATTAAGCGGGAAAAGCAAGAAGCCCGAGTAGGCGAGGTGCAGCAAGAGCTCGAGGCTCTCGCCAAAAAACACGAGTCCTTGGAGCTTGACTCTAAGACGCGAGAGTCCGAGCTTGCGAAGGCGTTCAAAAGCGCACGGAGCGCCAAGGCTGAAGCCCACAATGCCCTCCAGGAGATTGATGCAGTGAAGAAGATAGCAGCAGGTAGGGCATTCATTATGCAAAGCAAGCATGTGAAGGAAACTTTCCTTTTACTTACCTGAGTTCGGAGCTCTCCAGGAGCGTTCATAGATCTTCCCCGCAGTGTACTGGATGCCGGAGAGTTTTATCGAGCTGAGGAGGGGAGCTCGACGAAAAAGTTGTTCTGGTCTCAGTATACTAGGACCGAACACCCAATGCCCTTGAGCGACCAGCTGAAGCAACTGGTCGAGCTTCACAAGGCGGCCGAACAGGCCATGAAGGGTCTTATAGTCCGGATGTGGCCTGGCGATCCCCTGCCTAGCAGCTACTTCGGTCTGGTGAGGCGGCTTGTGGATGCTGCCCACGGCTTGAAGTCATAAAGCGGTCTGCCTGCATCGAGGGTGCGCGCAGGGCTTTTGCCCGGGCGAAGGTGCACTGGGCGAAGCTAGACGCCGTAAAGCTGGTGAAGGAGGGGCCGCCAGAGGGCAAGGAGCATCGCTGCCCCGAAATGTATTATGACAGTGTCCTGAAGGGTTCCCGCCTTGTGGCAGAGGAATGTGCTAGAGATGTAATTTTTGAATGAACATGCTCATGTGATCCTGTAATGTGAAACGAGTTCATTTGCGCTATGCAACGCTTTTTGAATTTAAAATATTACCTTATGTGCGACCGTTTATAAAATCTGAGAGTTGGCCAGTCATCGGCTTATGCCCCCATGTAACTAGTACTGGGATGTTCGGGATAAACCTGAGCACTCTTTATCCCAATTTTGGGTCCTTCGAGGGAGGTGTTCAGCACAACGACCCAGGCAATCGGACTATAAGGCTTTATCACTTTGACTTAGCCATAGAAGTCTACAATTTTAAATTTTGGCGAAGCCCCTAGTATTCAGAAGGCCGAATTTTGACGAAGCCACTCGTCCCGGATGTTATGTGAAAGTGCAACTATCCCTAGGTGGTTTTGGTAATTCATAACAACATATAGCTCATTGAGCTAATACTATTCCAAGATAATTATTTCAGGAAAGCTCAATGATTGGCATGGCATGGATGTGAAAGTGGAACCCTCAAAATGCTAAGGACAATGGATTGGCTCAAGCTCAAAAGCTCAAGACTCTTCATTTTATATTTTAGTGATCCAAGATCACATTGAGTCCATAGGAAAAGCCAATACTATTAAGGAGGGATGAGGTGTTGCTTAATGAGCCTCTTGCTTCATGTGCTTAGTGATATGCTCCAAAACCCTCAACTACTTTCCCATATCCACATATGACCAAAACTCTAAGCCAAACTCGGTCCTACCGATTCTTCCTATCCGGCGCCACCGAGTTTCACTTGTCATTAGCCACTGCCAAACCCTAGCAATTCGGTTCTACCGATAAGGATCTCGGTCCCACCGAGATGGGGTTGCAAACTCTCTGTTTCCCTTTCGTAACTTTTCGGTCCCACCGAAAGAGCGAATCGGTCCCACCGAGATTGCAATGTAAACTCAGTGTTTCCCCTTTGTAACTTTTCGGTCTCACCGAGTTCCGCTCGGTCTCACCGAAAGAGCAAATCGGTCCCACCGAGTTTGCCTGACCAACTCTCTGGTTAGCTAATTACCAAATTCGGTCTCACCGAGTTTGTGTAATCGGTCTCACCGAGATTACGTTATGCCCAAACCCTAACCGAATCGGTCCTACCGAAGTTGCATGTCAGTCCCACCGAAATTCCTAACGGTCACTAGGTTTACTATTTCGGTCAGACCGAGTTTTCTGATTCGGTCCCACCGAGATTGGTAAATTGTGTGTAACGGTTGGATTTTGTGTGGAGGCTATATATACCCCTCCACCTCTTTCTCATTCAGTGAGAGAGCCATCAGAACACACACATCATTCCAACTCATTTGTTCTGAGAGAGAACCACCTACTCATGTGTTGAGACCAAGACATTCCATTCCTACCATATGAATCTTGATCTCTAGCCTTCCCAAGTTGCTTTACACTCAAATCTTCTTTCCACCAAATCCAAATCCTATGAGAGAGAGTTGAGTGTTGGGGAGACTATCATTTGAAGCACAAGAGCAAGGAGTTCATTACCTACACACCATTTGTTACTTCTTGGAGAGTGGTGTCTCCTAGATTGGCTAGGTGTCACTTGGGAGCCTCCGACAAGATTGTGGAGTTGAACCAAGGAGTTTGTAAGGGAAAGGAGATCGCCTACTTCGTGAAGATCTACCGCTAGTGAGGCAAGTCCTTCGTGGGCGATGGCCATGGTGGGATAGACAAGGTTGCTTCTTCGTGGACCCTTTGTGGGTGGTTGCTTCTTCGTGGACCCTTCATGGGTGGAGCCCTTCGTGGACTCACGCAACCATTGCCCTTGGGTGGAGCCCTGTGTGGACTCGCGCAACCGTTACCCTTCGTGGGTTGAAGTCTCCATCAACGTGGATGTAGGATAGCACCACCTATCCAAACCACGGGAAAAACATCCGTGTCTCCAATAGCGTTTGAACTCTCCAAACCCTTCCCTTTACATTCTCGCAAGTTGCATGCTTTACTTTCCGCTGTCCATAAACTCTTTGCATGCTTGCTTGAATTGTGTGATGATTGCTTGACTTGTCCTAGAATAGCTAAAATCTGCCAAGAACTAAAATTGGGAAAAGGTTAAGTTTTTATTTGGTCAAGTAGTCTAATCACCCCCCCTCTAGACATACTTTTGATCCTACAAGTGGTATCAGAGCTTTGGTCTCCATTTGCTAGATCTCCATAGCTTTTGGTGGTCATAGCCTGGTTTTACAACCTAGGAGAGTATGGCGTCTAGCGAGGGAAATTATCACCGTAGAGGTCCTTACTTTGATGGTACTAATTTTGCTAGTTGGAAGCATAAAATGAAAATGCATATTTTTGGACATAACCCCGCTGTTTGGGCTATTGTGTGTGTTGGTTTGCAAGGTGACTTCTTTGATGGGAGAGAACCAAACCGTGAAGCTACCGCGGATGAGTTGAAGATGTTGCAATACAATGCTCAAGCTTGTGATATTCTCTTCAACGGATTGTGCCCCGAAGAATTCAACAAAATCAGCCGCCTTGAGAATGCAAAGGAAATTTGGGACACTTTGATTGATATGCACGAAGGTACCGACTCCGTCAAGGAATCCAAGTTGGATGTGCTTCAAAGCCAACTTGACAAGTTCAAGATGAAGGATGGTGAAGGTGTCGCTGAAATGTACTCTAGGCTTGCTCTCATCACAAATGAGATTGCCGGCTTAGGAAGTGAAGAGATGACCGATAAATTCATCATCAAGAAGATCCTAAGAGCCTTGGATGGAAAATATGATACCGTGTGCACATTGATCCAAATGATGCCCAATTACAAAGATCTCAAGCCAACGGAGGTGATTGGAAGAATTGTTGCTCATGAGATGTCACTTAAGGATAAAGAGGAACTTCACAACAAATCAAGTGGTGCCTATAAAGCCTCATGTGAAGCCCCTACATCATCAAGTGAGAAACAAGACTTCAATGAAGAACTGAGCTTAATGGTGAAGAACTTCAACAAGTTCTACAAGAGTAGAAGCAAAGATAGAAGCTCCAAATCAAGGTCCTACAATGACAAAAGATCTTCTAGTCGAGAGCGAAACTGTTACAATTGTGGAAGACCCGGACACTATTCCAATGAGTGTACGGCTCCCTACAAGAGAAGAGAAGATTCTCCAAAAAGAAGAAGCAAAGGATCACCACCAAGAGAGAGAAGGAGTAGAGATGATCGTTATGAACGAAGATACTCACGGAGAAGCAAGGATTCGGAAAGGAAGGAAAAATCATCAAGGAGCTACACAAGACGAAGACATCAAGCTCATGTTGGTGAATGGGTATCCGGCTCCGACTCCGACAGCCACTCCGAGAGAAGTTATCACTCCGACTCCGAAGATACTCAAGATGAAGGTGTTGCCGGTCTAGCACTTGTGTCAACCAACTCCTACGACATATTTGACTCACCAAATGAAGGAGTTGGAAGATGCTTCATGGCCAAAGGTCCTAAGGTAACACACCCCGAGTATGTTGATTTCAATAGTGATGAAGATGACTTGTTAGGTGATGATTTGCTTGGCGACAACTCTAGTGATGAATACTATGATGAAAGACCAATTAATCATGCTAATCAAGATAAAACGAGTGACAATGATAAGGAGAAGATTGAGGCTCTAACTAAAGAACTAAAAACTCTTAAGTTGGCTCATGACACTATCTTCAAAGATCATCGAGAACTTTTAAGAGCTCATGAGAAACTACGCTTTGAAAAGCTCAATCTTGAGCAAGAGCATGAGTTCTTAAAGGCAATCAATGATGATCTCCGCAAGAAAAGTTCTTCTTACATTGCCAAGCATTTACTCTTATCCACTTACATGCCTCAAGTCAAGTCTAACAAGAAAGATTCTTCCTCTAGTTGTAACAATGATCATGCTAAATTCAATATTGTTGCTTCTAGTAGTTCTCTTGATTCCACTAATGATTCTCTTAGCCAAGTTACACTTGAGCAAGAAAATAGCTTATTGAAGGGAATTATAGAGAAAGGAGTGTACAAAAGCCTTGCCGGGAGTAAGCAATTTGAGGAAATTGTGCGCAAGCAAGGAATGCACCGGAAGAATCAAGGTGTTGGTTTTGAACGAAAGTTCAATGCCAATGGAGTTGAATGTGAAGAAGATCGATACCCCAAGACAAAGTTTGTCCCTCAACAAGAGAAGTATACTTCTTTCAAGGGGACACAAGCTCAAGATGATCTTCCACCACAAGACTACGAGCAAAAAGGCAAGGACAAGCTTCAAGAGGAAATTGATGCATTTGAAGAAGCTCCTAAGACCTTAGTCAAGTGGATTCCCAAGACTTATTCAAGTTCCACTTCATCAAGTACGACTACAACTCCAAGGATTCCCATCAAGATGATGTGGATCCAAAAGAAGAAGAACTAGAGAGTTCTTGAGGGTGACTCCGCCAACATACTTCACTCTTATCATTTTGGCAAGAACAAGTGCAATCAACTTCCACATCTTGCACTAGTTCAAGGAGTCACAAACCCTCTTGTTGGTAAGACAAGGGACAAGGTAACCTAAAAGCTTTCATGGACATCATCTTTTGTGTGCATCACTCTATGTCTATGGATATCCTTGCTTGTTCCTTGTGGGACTAACCCATGTAGGTATTGAAAGTGCAATTCACTCAAATGGATAGCTCCAAGAGATCTACATCAACGTTGAGCATCCACATCTTCAATATCTACATGAAGTCATCATCGACAAAACCCAAGGTTAGTTCATCCCTCTTAGGGGGGATATCACATCTAGGGGGAGCTTTACTCTAAGACTTGAGCTAAAGCAACTCTAAAGATGTGAACAAAACAATGCTTTATGTAAAAGTGGTAACCCCACTTGAGCTTAAACGATGAGTATGACCTACGATCAAGTGTTCATTTGACTCCTAAGTCAATATACTCATATATAGATGACCTAGTCATCGCAAATTGCTTGATAGATGCTAGAATTGGTTGTGCATGCCTTGCCACATATTTCATTTGCCATCTTATTGTGTGAGCATGCTGATTGCATATTTTACTCATTCGAGGACATCCACTTGTTGCTTTGATTGTTCGGTTTTATTTCTTTTTGCCAAGTGGATGGACAAGAATGCCTAAGAACCTCCTCTAGCTATCTATGCTTTTCTCGTCTCAAACTCTATTCATGCTACATCACAAAATTTGATCAAGTCAGATTCGAACCACTCTGTGTGAGGAGCGCTCGGAGTCCCCGATTCGTCATAGACTTAAACTTCCAAAACCTCTTTATGATTCTCGGTCTGACCGATACTCCACTTCGGTCCTACCGAGATCATTAAGTTGATCTAGGTTTTCGATCTCGGTGCAACCGATTTGAACCTTTCGGTCTCACCGAGTTTCAGTAACTGCACGCAGTTATGAATCTCGGTGCCACCGAGTTGTTCAACTCGGTCACACCGACAGGGTCGGGCTATATATAGTCACGGGCAAAATTTGGAAATTTCTCCGAACCCCTTCGCCCGCGCAATAGCCTGCTCTGCCCCCGAGGTCTCCGGATCGTCTTCTCGCCGCCAGCAGCCTCCAGTCGCTGGTCTCCGTCGCCGTCAACGGGATTTCTGCCCCGCCGTTGCCGCCGTAGCAAGTCCCCGCCGAACTAGAGTATGGACTTGATCTTTGTGCTATTCCTCAATCTGATTCCTAGCACATTGTGATCATATTGATTCTTGCCACGATTGAAACACTTCTATCCAGTCAAAACGCTCATAGATTAGGTTTGATTCGAAAATTCTAGGTTTAGGTCTCCGCCGAAACCATCTCGGACCCACCGAGTTGAAAAACTCGGTCCCACCGATTTGGCTTATGCCATTGCACAAGTGAGACTCGGTCTGACCGAGAATTACTTATCGGTGTGACCGATTTTTGAACTCAGTGAAACCCTAGCAGTCTCGGTGCCACCGAACTGTGACTCGGTCCTACCGAGTTCATTAGTTTAGGTTCCAAAACTGCTTCGGTATCACCGAGTTTGAAAACCGGTAGATCCGAGATGATTTCAGTGGGAAACTAAAACTAAGTTTTCGAATCATTCTTTTTGCAAAAATCTCTGCATTTTTTGATGCTCATCCACTCTATCTCCTCTATAATCTATTCACAGGGTCAGCAGTCAGTTTGCATCATGTCAGACCAGAGTGACAGCCAAAACTTGTCAGAGCAGCAAGTGCAGCTGAGTGAGGGCACTAGCCCCTCAAGTTCCTCAGATGATGGCAGCAGGAGCACACCCAGCAACCTGCCTAAAGCTGCCACGAGACAAAGGAAGAAGAAAACCTCAGATTCTGAAGATGAGGACTATGTGGCAGAGGAAGAGGCCACTTCCAAGAGAGTTGAGCCAGCTCAAGGCTCAAAGCCAGGCCTGAAAATCAAAAGGCCAGCAGGCAGGCAGCCCATGTCAAAGGCTAGAGCCTCAACTGAGAAGCCTGCTCCTATTGAGCCCGTTGCAGCTGAGGGCAAGAAGAGGAAAGAGAGAGTGAAGAAGACTATGGCTAGAGTGCTTGGGAAGGCCTCCATCATGGTAGAAGAGGAGGAGGAAGAAGAGGCAGCTGCACCAGCGCCCAAGGCAGCCAAACTTATGGGAGATGCCATAAGGTCAGGGGGAGCTGCATCCAAGCCCAAGGAAGCACCTAAGGCTGCATCTAAGCCTAAAAGTGCACCAAGGAGAAACACAAGAAGCATCCCAGCCACTGAGAAGAACAAGGCCCCAGTGCTTGAGACTGTTGCAGAGGAAGAGGAAGAGAGTGTCCTTCGGAAGCTCAAGCCCAAGATTCCAGACCACAACGATGCTCATCCTGTGGCTGAGGATATGAAGCTAAGGAGAGACTCAGGGCTCAGGAAATGGAGAGAAGCAGATCCATATGCTTCTAGGAGAAGGACCGCAGTGGACTACAGTTTTCATACCAAGGAGCAACAGGATTTCTATGAGACAGTGCTACTTGACAAGAAGCCAATTGTATGTGACATGAGATGGGTCGACTGGACCTATATCAAGGATAATGAAGAGTACTACCCAGGAGTTCAGGACAGCTTTAAGGCGTGTGGAGTAGAGGACTTTGTTGGGCAGAAGCTCACAAAGTGGAATGAGGAACTCATCATGCAGTTCTACTCCACAGCTCACTTTTATCCAGATGGGAGGATTAGATGGATGTCTGAGGGTACGAGGTACCACTCTACTGTTGAGGAATGGGCGAAGCTGATCAATGCCCCACAGGAGCAAGCAGATGACTTGGACATTTATGCCAAGAAAAAGATGGACCACAACTCCATGTCCAACATGTACAAGGAGATTCCGAATGAAGCACTTGACACGTTCAAGTTTGGCTCAGTGCATTATCTGCTCTCAGGATTGCCTACGATCAACTGGATCCTTAGGCACACCCTTCTGCCCAAGTCTGGAGATCACAAGATGATCAGAGGTCACGCGATCAATTTGCTTCATGTTTTTGACGTGCCTCAAAAATTCAAAGTCATGAGCCTTATAGTGGAAACAATCAAAAGGACCGCGGCAGATCAGAAGAGGAGCTGTGGATATGCCCCTCAGATTCAGGAGCTCATCAACTCCAAGATGGGCACGGACGTATATTTGTTGGATAAGGAACACCTGCCCATCCGTCCAGATTTTGAGAACAATGAAGTTGTGATGACAGAGAATGAACCATCATCTGCCCATGCACAAGCTCAGAAGGAGAAGGCGAAGAAGGAGAAAGCTGCCAGGATGCCTACTCAAGCGGAGGCATCTCACTATTTCTTGAAGACCAAACAAGAGCAGCTCAGTTACTTGATTGCGTCCACCCTGCAGATTGAGTAGAGTATAGCCACCCTGACTCAGAACCAGGCGAGTTTAGAGAGGATCATGGAACAGAGGTTCTATGACTTGGACATCAAGGTAACAGAAGTTCAGTCTGCAGTGGAGCAGCTCCAGGAGGACATGAATGAGAGGAGAGGCAGGACCACGACTCATGCGTTTGCGAGGGTGCCACGAGGTCCGAGGTTGTCTGCGCTGCCAGTTGCTGACACCAGAGCTACAACGTCTGCACCAGCCACAGCCTCAGTTCCACCAGCTCTAGCATCCACTTCAGCTTCCACTCCAACCACGTCCACCGAAGGCTTCGTCCTTGGAGTGATCCGGACTCCACCACCACCTGAAGATCAAGCCTGAGCGTCGACTTAGCACTATGCATTTTCTAGGAACTTTTTGGTAACTTGTTGCCAAAGGGGGAGAAAATGTATAGATCATAGGCTTCGAGAGAGAGTGTGTTGCTTTTCTCTCTTGTTTTATTTGGTGGTTTCTTCGAACTTTGTTTGCTTGTGTGTGAGATACTACGTCCTTATGCCTGTGAGACATCGATGATCATGTGTTTGATCATAAGCTACACTTAATGTTTGCTTGATGCTTGCTTAAATATTATCATTCTATCTATCGTTTGTGATCATTCACTATTCTTGGTGATGAGTGCATGTATTTCAATCTTATCATTTTTTGAGCGCTCCACCAAGATGTATGTGACATGGAAGAGTAACCCATGATTCTAACTCTTTGTGCATTTGCAGTCCAAAGCAAATTTTAAATATGCACAAATTTAGGGGGAGCTCTTACTTACCACATACCTCTCAAAGCGACGATATATTTCATGCTTATTATCATTTGTCGAAGCTTTGATCTATATGTTGTCATCAATTACCAAAAAGGGGGAGATTGAAAGTGCAACTATCCCTAGGTGGTTTTGGTAATTCATAACAACATATAGCTCATTGAGCTAATACTATTCCAAGATAATTATTTCAGGAAAGCTCAATGATTGGCATGGCATGGATGTGAAAGTGGAACCCTCAAAATGCTAAGGACAATGGATTGGCTCAAGCTCAAAAGCTCAAGACTCTTCATTTTATATTTTAGTGATCCAAGATCACATTGAGTCCATAGGAAAAGCCAATACTATTAAGGAGGGATGAGGTGTTGCTTAATGAGCCTCTTGCTTCATGTGCTTAGTGATATGCTCCAAAACCCTCAACTACTTTCCCATATCCACATATGACCAAAACTCTAAGCCAAACTCGGTCCTACCGATTCTTCCTATCCGGCGCCACCGAGTTTCACTTGTCATTAGCCACTGCCAAACCCTAGCAATTCGGTTCTACCGATAAGGATCTCGGTCCCACCGAGATGGGGTTGCAAACTCTCTGTTTCCCTTTCGTAACTTTTCGGTCCCACCGAAAGAGCGAATCGGTCCCACCGAGATTGCAATGTAAACTCAGTGTTTCCCCTTTGTAACTTTTCGGTCTCACCGAGTTCCACTCGGTCTCACCGAAAGAGCAAATCGGTCCCACCGAGTTTGCCTGACCAACTCTCTGGTTAGCTAATTACCAAATTCGGTCTCACCGAGTTTGTGTAATCGGTCTCACCGAGATTACGTTATGCCCAAACCCTAACCGAATCGGTCCTACCGAGTTGCATGTCAGTCCCACCGAAATTCCTAACGGTCACTAGGTTTACTATTTCGGTCAGACCGAGTTTTCTGATTCGGTCCCACCGAGATTGGTAAATTGTGTGTAACGGTTGGATTTTGTGTGGAGGCTATATATACCCCTCCACCTCTTTCTCATTCAGTGAGAGAGCCATCAGAACACACACATCATTCCAACTCATTTGTTCTGAGAGAGAACCACCTACTCATGTGTTGAGACCAAGACATTCCATTCCTACCATATGAATCTTGATCTCTAGCCTTCCCAAGTTGCTTTACACTCAAATCTTCTTTCCACCAAATCCAAATCCTATGAGAGAGAGTTGAGTGTTGGGGAGACTATCATTTGAAGCACAAGAGCAAGGAGTTCATTACCTACACACCATTTGTTACTTCTTGGAGAGTGGTGTCTCCTAGATTGGCTAGGTGTCACTTGGGAGCCTCCGACAAGATTGTGGAGTTGAACCAAGGAGTTTGTAAGGGCAAGGAGATCGCCTACTTCGTGAAGATCTACCGCTAGTGAGGCAAGTCCTTCGTGGGCGATGGCCATGGTGGGATAGACAAGGTTGCTTCTTCGTGGACCCTTTGTGGGTGGTTGCTTCTTCGTGGACCCTTCGTGGGTGGAGCCCTTCGTGGACTCGCGCAACCATTGCCCTTGGGTGGAGCCCTGTGTGGACTCGCGCAACCGTTACCCTTCGTGGGTTGAAGTCTCCATCAACGTGGATGTAGGATAGCACCACCTATCCGAACCACGGGAAAAACATCCGTGTCTCCAATAGCGTTTGAACTCTCCAAACCCTTCCCTTTACATTCTCGCAAGTTGCATGCTTTTACTTTCCGCTGCCCATAAACTCTTTGCATGCTTGCTTGAATTGTGTGATGATTGCTTGACTTGTCCTAGAATAGCTAAAATCTGCCAAGAACTAAAATTGGGAAAAGGTTAAGTTTTTATTTGGTCAAGTAGTCTAATCACCCCCCTCTAGACATACTTTCGATCCTACATTATGCTTGAATGCCGCTAAGGCGTCTGCATCCGAACAGTCGACAATTTGGTTTTTCTTAGTTGGGAACTGTGTCCAGAATTGCCTGGCCGATTCCCCTGGCTGCTGAGTTATATGGCTCAAGTCATCAACATTCGGTGGTCACACATAAGTGCCCTGGAAGTTGTCAAGGAATGAGTCTTCCAAATCCTCCCAACTGACGACGAAGTCTGCTGGCAAGCTATTCAGCCAATATCGAGCTGGTCCTTTGAGTTTTAGTGGGAGGTACTTGATGGCATGCAGATCATCACCACGAGCCATGTGGATGTGGAGGAGGAAATCCTCAATCCATAAAGTGGATCTGTTGTACCATCATACGATTCGATATTTACGGGTTTAAAACCCTCCGGGAATTCGTGATCCATAACTTCATCAGTGAAGCATAGGGGGTGTGCGGCACCTCTGTGCCGGGCTATATCACGATGCAGTTCATATGAGTCTTGTCTGCTGTATTCGGCCCGGCCGGATTTACTTTTAGTGTATCCGGCGTGACGGTCATCGTCCCGCGTTGGCGCGCGCCCCCGTGACCCATATATCGACCTTGCATGTTTTGCCCTGATTCCAATACGTCTCGCAAGTCCCGTGTGTTGCTCCGGGCCTTGGTATTTTTGTTTGAGTGGCGGCGGGGTGCAGGCTGAACTTCAGGCTGAAACACCTCTGTGGCTCGGCCACGAGGTGGCCGGTCAGTCGCATCGTACACTGGTGATGTAGGTTTCAATGCTTCCTCCTCGAGTCGGGGTAGCGACCTGCACTTTGGGTAACTCTTGGAGGGGCGCTCGAGTTCATATTCCTCGGCCGCAAGGACTTCGGTCCATCTGTCTGCTAGCAAATCTTGATCAGCTCGAAGCTGTTGTTGTTTTTTCTTCAAGCTATTTGTTGTGGCTATAAGCCGGTGCTTGAAGCGCTCCTGCTCGACGGGATCCTCGGGCACGATAAATTCTTCATCGCTGAGGCTCACCTCGTCTTCGGAGAGAGGCATGTAATTGTCCTCCTTCGATTCTCTATCTGCCGCCCGCTCTGGAGGGCTAGCTTGTTCACCCTCCCACTCTAAATCGTGCTGGAGGGGATTGTTGTCGTCTTCGGCACTATCCGGAGTGTTATTGTCTCTTGTGCCAGTATCACTACTTTTGCTATGGCGGGACTTAGAGCGGCGCCGCTGACGTCGGTGCTTGGGTTGCTTCTTGGAGGGGTCATCCCCCGCTGTCTCGTCACCATTGCCTTCTTTGGGGGTGTCCACCATGTATATATCATATGATGAGGTGGCGGTCCAGCGCCCTGTGGGCGGTGGTTCCTGTTCGTCTCCTGCATCGTCGTCCATACCGTCGATGTCTTCGGAGTCGAGCATGTTGGTTAAATCGTCGACAGTGGCTACTAAGTGGGTGGTGGGTGGGGAGCAAATTTCTTCATCGTCTGCAATCCATTCTAGCCGGACATAGTTCGGCCAAGGTTCTCCTAACAAGGAGAGGGACCTTAATGAATTTAGCACGTCGCCGAAAGGTGAGTGCTGAAAGATATCCGCGGAGGTGAACTCCATGATCGGCGCCCAATCGGGATCGATAGGCACAAACGCAGGCGGCTCGGAGTCCGTGGCCGGAGACGAATCCAGTGGTTCGGCAACACGGCTCTCGTAAGGAGTGAAGTCAGTATCCGGCTCTATCGCCACCGCGAGTGCGGCCTCCATGGCGGGGTCTATCCCCCTGTCCTCGGATGGCGCGATTTGCTCTAGATTGAGGGCCGGAGTAGTTGCGGGTGTGATCTCCCGAACACTGTCCGACGGCAGAGTTACGTCGTGCTCATCGTGATTGTGCGGCGCACCTGACATGGGCCTGAATCCGTCGAAGATAAACTCTCCGCGGATGTCGGCAGTGTAGTTTAAGTTTCCGAACTTGACCTAATGGCCAGGGGCGTAGCTCTCGATCTACTCCAGATGGCCAAGCGAGTTGGCCCGCAGTGCGAAGCCACCGAATACGAAGATCTGTCCAGGGAGGAAAACCTCACCCTGGCCCGCATCTTTACCGATGATCGAAGGAGCCATCAAGCCTTATGGTGACGACACAATGGAACTCTCAATTAAAGCACCAATGTCGGTGTCAAAACCAGCGGATCTCGGGTAGGGAGTCCCGAACTGTGCGTTTAAGGCGGATGGTAATAGGAGGCGGGGGACACGATGTTTACCCAGGTTCGGGCCCTCTCAATGGAGGTAATACCCTACTTCCTGCTTGATTGATCTTGATGATATGGGTATTACAAGAGTTGATCTACCACGAGATCGTAGAGGCTAAACCCTAGAAGCTAGCCTACGGTATGATTGTATGTTGTCCTACGGACTAAACCCTCTGGTTTATATAGACACCGGAGGGGGCTAGGGTTACACAGAGTCGGTTACAAGGACTAAGATCTACATATCCGTATTGCCAAGCTTGCCTTCCATGCCAAGGAGAGTCCCATCCGGACATGGGATGAAGTCTTCAATCTTGTATCTTCATAGTCCAACAGTCTGGCCAAAGGATATAGTCCGGCTGTCCGGAGACCCCCTAATCCAGGACTCCCTCACTTGTCAGAGGTCTCATACTTCTCGACCCGGGCATGAGTCCGAAATACCAATTTCAGCTCTTGGAACATCTTATATGCTCTGTGGCATTAAAAACGTTTTTGAAGTCCCGATTCTAAGCCGTAAAGAATGGTGCACTAAACTATCAAGTAGGCATCATACCGAGCTTGCCAAACGTTCATAACGTCTACATCTCCTCCTGTAAAAGGTCCGTCACCTAGTGGTGCATCAAGGACATAATTCTTCTGTGCATTAATGGGGATAGTCCTCAGATCACGGACCCAGTCAGCATCATTGCTACTATCATCTTTCAACTTATTTTTCTCTAAGAACATATCAAAAATAAACGGGGAGCTACATCGCAAGCTATTGATTTACAACATAGATATGAAAATACTATCAGGACTAAGTTCATGATAAATTAAAGTTCAATTTAATCATATTACTTAAGAACTCCCACTTAGATAGACATCCTTCTAGTCATCTAAATGATCACGTGATCCATATCAACTAAACCATGTCTGATCATCACGTGAGATGGAGTAGTTTTCAATGGTGAACATCACTATGTTGATCATATCTACTATATGATTCACATTCGACCTTTCGGTCTCATTCTTCCAAGGCCATATCTGCATATGCTAGGCTCGTCAAGTTTAACCCGAGTATTCTACACGTGCAAAACTGGCTTACACCCGTTGTATGTGAATGTAGAGCTTGTCAAACCCGATCATCATGTGGTGTCTTGGCACGACGAACTATAGCAACGGTGCATACTCAGGTAGAACACTTATACCTTGAAATTTAGTGAGGGATCATCTTATAACGCTACCGCCGTACTAAGCAAAATAAGATGCATAAAGGATAAACATCACGTGCAATCAATATAAGTGATATGATATGGCCATCATCATCTTGTGCCTTTGATCTCCATCTCCAAAGCACCATCATGATCACCATCGTCACCGACTTGACACCTTGATCTCCATCGTAGCATCGTTGTTGTCTCGCCAACTATTGCTTCTACGACTATCGCTACCGCTTAGTGATAAAGTAAAGCAATTACATGACGATTGCATTCCATACAATAAGGCAACAACCATAAGGCTCCTGCCAGTTGCCGATAACTTTTACAAAACATGATCATCTCATACAATAATTTATATCTCATCACGTCTTGACCATATCACATCACAACATGCCCTACAAAAACAAGTTAGACGTCCTCTACTTTGTTGTTGCAAGTTTTACATGGCTACTACGGGCTTCTAGCAAGGACCGTTCTTACCTACGCATCAAAACCACAATGATTTTTCATCAAGTGTGTTGTTTTAACCTTCAACAAGGACCGGACGTAGTCAAACTTGATTCAACTAAAGTTGGAGAAACAGACACCCGCCAGCCACCTGTGTGCAAAGCACGTCGGTAGAACCAGTCTCATGAACGCGGTCATGTAATGTCGGTCCGGGCCGCTTCATCCAACAATACCACCGAATCAAAGTAAGACGCTGCTGGTAAGCAGTATGACTATTATCGCCCACAACTCATTGTGTTCTACTCGTGCATATAACATCTACGCATAGACCTGGCTCGGATGCCACTGTTAGGGAACACAGTATTCAAAAAAATTACCTACGATCACGCAAGATCTATCTAGGAGATGCATAGCAACGCACGGGATAGTGTGTCCACGTACCCTCGTAGACCGAAAGCGGAAGCGTTTAGTAACGCGGTTGATGTAGTCGAACGTCTTCATGATTCAACCGATCCTAGCACTGAAGGTACAGTGCCTCCGTGTTCAGCACACGTTCAGCTCGATGACGTCCCTCGAACTCTTGATCCAATTGAGGACGAAGGAGAGTTTTGTCAGCACGACGGCATGACGATGGTGATGATGAAGTTACCGACGCAGGGCTTTGCCTAAGCACTACAACGATGTGACCGAGGTGTGTAACTGTGGAGGGGGGCACCGCACATGACTAAGAGAAGACTTGTTGTGTCTTTGGAATGCCCCTGCCCACGTATATAAAGGAGGGAGGGAGAGAGGTCAGCCCCACTACTAGGGAAAAGGCTAGCAACAACGCGGGTTTTAGGTGTATCAGTAGCGCGGGGACCGGCGCTACTAATAAGGCGCTACAGCTAACACGTAGCAGTAGCGCGTGCTCACTAGCGCTACTGCTACACAAGTGTAGCAGCAGCGCGCTTAATGGAAGCTCGCTACTGCTAATAGCTATAGCGCGCTTCTCATGTGCGCGCTACTGCTACTACCGCGCTGCTGCTAACTGTTCTCCACTCGCTACTGCTAATTTTAGTAGTTTTTTGTTTTTTTGGCATATTTGTTTTGTATTTGAACATGCTTTATAGAAGAATCTTTAGCACATACAAATGTCATCATGATACACATACAAATACCTGCGAGACCACAAATGTAATCATAGCATATACATACAAATAGTCTCATCATAATCATCATCCAACACAAAGTGGTATCTTGTCATCATCTCGAAAATAGCGATACATGCAAGTCTCGAATACTTGCAACCACAACGTCATCCATCTAAACAAAGGTATGCACGAGAAGAGCTATCACTATGAGTGAGAGCGGAACTATGCAGTACATGAGGTGGCGGTTACGAGTCCTCTCTCGCGCTAGCGTGAACCTCAAGTAACTAGCTTCTCCTTCTTGTCTGCTTTTGAAGCCTTTATGGCTGGCGCCCGAGAACCCATTCACTTGCGCCTGACACTCATGCCACTCGTTATACACCCCCGGAACCTTCCCTTTGTACACGACATAGCACTTCCATCTCGACATCAAGAAACTAGGTACCTGTTAGAGATGCATGTTCATGAAGAGGATGTACAATCATATATATGCAACAAAATATACTAGAGCAACACCGAAAAACAAAGGGTTAGCAACTAGATGCAACATACAGTACGCAAATTAATTAACTAGAGGTACGCAGGTCATCATACGCAAACTAATAAAGTAGCATTACGCAAGTTCGGCAGGGACCGTGGACATCACAAAGTTTCATCGCTACAAAAAGTATACAAGTTCAACCGACACATATCATCATCATCGGGATCATAAATCACTAGAAGTTCCATCCTTCCATATAATCGAGGATGGACCCTAGCTTCTTGAACGGTGTGAGGTCTAGACGTTGCATGCCTATGCGAGTTCGGACGTCAGCTCGCGATATAGGGCGTGGTGGAACATCCCCTTCTCATCGACGACTTCTTTCATGATGATCGTCGCAATGTCGCTTTGGATGCGAAAGAAGTCATCTCTAAGTTTATAATCCACTTCTCCATGAGATTCTAGCCACTTGTGGATATGATCATCATTTCTGCTTCTCATGCGAAGCTTTTGGTGATCCGTGTTGAACTGAATCATGAGATGGACAATGTAGAATCCATCCTTCTTGCTTGGTTTTGGGACATGGATGCAGGAGAAGTTAGTTTTATGCGCGAAACCCATCTTCTTGTTCCTTTGTTTCCTGATCTGCATGTGGCCACCTCTAATGCTGAAGCCTTGGAGAGCATCATCTAGAATATTCATTATGTGGGTGTAGTCTTTTTTCTCGTAGTCTCTGGAAGGGTCAAAATACACGGCGTGGGAGACTTGCGGGTAAAGAACGATAAGGACGGCGTGCCCGTTGCTGCGGGGAAAAGACACCTCAAATTATTCCCCATATGAGAGAGAAGGAATGATTGAAATGTACGAAAGGGTTGTCCGAAACTGGCTTACTTTGGATGATAAGGCACGAGGACAATTTCCCGGTCCTTATTCTGTACCATGAAGTTTTGGAGGTACTCCCTAGCAGTTTCACGCTCAAAGTCGCCGAGACTCAAGAAAGACTCGTGCATGTAGTACGGATCCGCCACACAGATTTGCGAGACTTCTTCACTCTTCATGACGGAGCTCATATGTAGCACAAAAAGGCGGACGATTGTAAAATCGAGCCGCCTTGTCAGAAACATCTCAAAGATATGGTCAAACCGCAGGAAGAACACCTCCGCGGGTCGTGTATCGACGTAGCACTTCCCCTCGGGCACACGAACCGCGTATGTCGGATATCCTGGATCCTTTGAGGCTAGTAGGCTTTTCTCAGTCGACAGCACATGGTCATGCAGTCTCCTGAGATCCCCTAATAGTGCCTCCAGCGGTTTCGGCGGTAGCATCGGCTCGCCCGTGAGATGGAACATGGCCGCACCTTTCACGGGTGCACGCTCTTCAGAATGCATCGTCTGGCTGCTTTGTGCTCTGGCTTGTTTGGAGGCAGTTATCTTCCCCGATCTCTTCCTCTCCTTTTTCTTGGGCACACCTTCCAGACCCTTCCTTAACCCCTGCCCCAGGGTTCCCGGGCTAAGCACTGTACGACCCTGGCTAGTTGAGCCTGTGTTGAGGCGACATCTTCAGGCGTGTCCTGTGAGGAATTCATGAAGAGAGACTTTTTGCAATCCTTCCAACGCCCCTCCTGCCTGGGCATATCATCCATATCCTCATTAGCATGCTGATAGCCCGATTCGTCATATGGTTGACTCATCATATCTATGTCACAGTCATACGCGTTTGTATTGAGGAAACCCATAGGGTCGACCTCCGTCTCATCATCCATTCTCTGTTCTACAGGACCGATTACATCAGTCAGTACTATTGCACCCCCTTCATCACGTCGTCCGCCGCTCTCACTCGGCACTACAGGAGCTGGTAATTGCGCAGGCGGGGTGGTGGTCTCCGCACATGCTTGTTGATGTGTGGTTATTGGTGTGCTCTCGGCCGGCTCCAGACGAATAAGATTCTTCGGCCATAGCAGCACCCAACTCTTGCATCTTCCAATCCGTGGCGGGGTCTCGTCGTCCTCTCCCACATGTTGTACTGGAGGAGGCGTTGCCCCGATTTCACACTGGACAAGCTAACCCTGAAGTGCCCAGCGGGGATCGGCTGGTTGTGGAACGTGGGTTGCAAGGGGTTCAATATCATCCCCTTTCCCACGTCGACCTTCTGGCCTTTTATCAAGTAGAGTATGGTGCACGGGGTTTCTTCACCCTGCAAACACATATGTCTGTGGCGTAAAACATTCGAAAGGCAACAAAAATGGAATATTATATGTGTGTGTGTGTGTTGGTGCGGCATGTAATTACCGTGACGGCGTCGAGCTCAGCCAAAGACGAAGGCCCACCTAGCGCGCCAGAGACTGAGGAAGGGCTGCTATGAGCGGGAGCGACCGCGAGAGGAGGCCCGATTGCGTGAGCAAGTGATGGTGCGGTGTTGTTGTTGTTCATGGAGTTGCTCCCGACGAAACTGGGCATCGGGAAATCATGTACCGTCTTGTCTGGATTTTCCTTCGTCCAGTTGATGATAGCTGGAACCAAGTTAGTAGCGAAATCATTTCTGCACGCAGTTACAGCTGCATTGACTGCCTGCTGTAGCAACTCATTTTTCTCCTCGGCTGTTTTTTCCGCGTCCTCAGCTGCTTTTTTCTCGACCGCAAGCTTCACCTTCACGTCGATGTCCGCCTGACTAAACTTCTTTTTCTGCTTCTTGGCCTCCGGGCCCTCATTGTAAAACACCTTCCACGTGGCGCCGTCTCCAGCGCCGTGCACACGACCATATTGCGGCCGCTGGCCCAAAGGGAGCCCCTTAAGTTCGTTCAAGGCCCGGTTGAGAGGGGTGTCCCACTTGGGCCTCGTCGGAGAAGTAGGGCTTTCGGCTGCAAGCTGGTGATGCTTCTCTAGTAGTCTAATCAATTTCCTCGTGATCTGGTCTGTGTAAAAAAACCTTTTTCTCCTTGTCCCACTTGTAGCGGGCCCTGATGAAGTCACGCTCCAAGGGGTTGGTGAACTTCGCGAAGGGGTCTGGGAAACCTGCGGCTTCACGTTCCGCGTCCTCCTTATCCCATATGGGCCTTTTACCGAGGTAGCCATGGCTTCCGAGGCGATGCTTCCCCGTGTTCCTTTGCTGAAGGCTCTTGAATTTCGCAGCCTTAGCCTTGGCTGCCTCGGTAGCGCAAGTGTCCTTGAACTTTTTGAACTCCTCTTCCGTAAGTGTCAGATTTTCCTCCAGAATCTTGGACAGGGGTTCCTCAGCCTCAATAGCTCGTTTCACCCTCCCTTTCCAGGAGGCCAAATCATTGCTAAACATGCCCATGGCGTGATTGTTAATCTTTTTCATCTTCGGATCATCCCATGGTTGTTCTATGTTATCATCCCGATCGGGGAACTTGAATCTCTTGTGCAACTTCGTTAGGAGCAACTGCGTCAAATGTTCTTTACTCCTTAAGTCATCGTCGTTGATGCTCGCGCATTCCCGTAGGATGCATCCTAATTGGTTCCCATAGCACTTGCGAGGTTCTTCCGGCTCTAATGGCTCAAGGACATTCTTACAAATATGCATTTGATCAAGGCAATGAGGTGTATCGAGTTTGTGCCAGTACTCCAAGTCCCAGAACACAGACCTCGTCTTCCATACCTTTAGCAGCGGCTCCGGCGCCTTTCTCATCGTCTTTCCCGGCGCGGGGCACTCCTTCCAGTTTTTCAACAACTCATCGATTTCGGCACCGCTCCGCTTATGTGGAGGTCCTCGATGCTCAGCATGACCATTGAATAGATCTCCACGGTTTCTCCACGGGTCGTCCTGTTCGAGCCATTTTCGATGCCCCATGCACACGATTTTCCCAGACCCGCCATCTTTCCTTGACGTTAGGTGCTGAGACGTCGTATCATCCATGCACCGCGTGCATCCGCAATATCCATGGCACACCTGGCCTGCCACATATCCGTAACCGAGATAGTCCTGCACTATCGTGATGCTCATATTGGTTCCTACATATTCTTCAAAGATCTTTATCGATCAAACCGCATAACAACATACATTATTCCCTTTGCCATCGGTATGTTACTTGCCCGAGATTCGACCGTCGGTATCCACATACCTAGTTCAATCTCGTTACCGGCAAGTATCTTTACTCGTTCCCTAATGCATCATCCCGTAACTAACCCATTAGTCATATTGCTTGCAAGGTTTATAGTGATGTGCATTACCGAGAGGGCCCAGAGATACCTCTCCGATACACGGAGTGACAAATCCTAATCTCGATCTATGCCAACTCAACAAACACCTTCAGAGACACATGTAGAGCATCTTTATAATCACCCAGTTACGTTGTGACGTTTGATAGCACACAAGGTGTTTCTCCGGTATTCGGGAGTTGCATAATCTCATAGTCAGAGAAACATGTATAAGTTATGAAGAAAGCAATATCAATAAAACTAAATGATCATTATGCTAAGCTAACGGATGGGTTTTGTCCATCACATCATTCTCTAATGATGTGATCCTGTTTATCAAATGACAACACATGTCTATGGTTAGGAAACTTAACCATCTTTGATTAACGAGCTAGTCTAATAAAGGCTTACTAGGGACACTGTGTTTTGTCTATGTATCCACACATGTATCAAGTTTTCGGTTAATACAATTCTAGCATGGATAATAAACATTTATCATGATATAAGGAAATATAAAATAACAACTTTATTATTGCCTCTAGGGCATATTTCCTTCAGGTGGCTGCCGGAGCGCCGGTCTGGATGATGAAGTTGCCCTGGCGCTTGCGGGGATGGGCGGTGGAGGCCTGAACAGCGAGGGGCGCGACACGGCCGACGATGAGACCTGCTTGAGGGGTTGGCGCGTCCATGAATTCCACGGTGACGGGCGACGACTGGGAGGCGTCATGGCGGCGCTACAGAGTAGGGGAAGGTGATCCGAAGCAGGCGAAGGAAGATCAATGGCGTCGGAGGGAAGAGAAAGCGGGAACTGCCGCACGGAAATGTCCCTCTCGCCAAATCTCGCTAGCGATAGGGGTCATTCTCGAGTCGGCCTCCCGCCCCGTGTTTTTAAAAGTTGAAGGGAAGAATTTGCCGTGCCCGTAATTTTTTTAAAGGCCACGATTCAAT